>NC_084732.1:480000-505000 GCF_033978785.1 Entelurus aequoreus | reverse complement strand
TATTGGCGCTCTGTACTTCTCCCTACGTCCGTGTACACAGCGGCGTTTTTAAAAAGTCATACATTTTACTTTTTGAAACTGATACCGATAATTTCCGATTTATCGGCCGATAATATCGGCAGTCCGATATTATCGGACATCTCTAGCCCTGGCCCATCTAAACCTCCCTCAATTAACACACAGTTGCACTAAAGTCATTTACAAAACGTAATCAGGGTAGGCTATACAGTGTTTCCCATAAACTGCCAAGATACCTGTGGCGGCGGGGGCGTGGCTGTGGGCGTGGTTATGGGCGTGGTCACTATGACATAATCGAGTAATTTGCATAATTTACTACAATGATATGATTTTCTCTAAAAAGGCTCAAAAAATGTATACTTACTAATTAATTATAACAGTTTTGTTTTAAACGTCCATCCATCCATCCATTTTACAATATAATTACAACACTTTATGTACATATTTATATACAGATTTGAACAATAAGTTATTCACTGAAATATATTTATTAATTGTGGTTCTTACAAAAAATATATCTTATAAAATATAAAAGCTAAAATGTCTCTTAAAGCTCTGCCCCTTTAATTAGTGCATACTAAATAATTTAACTTTAGCCTACTACTACAACCATATTATTTACCAGCAACATAAAGTGAAACAGAGGCAGAGGTGTCCTGCCACAGTCAGTAACAAATAAACAGAAAACAGTAGTGGTCAAATACAAATAAGGCAACAAGAGAAGTATCCTACACTTCTCTTTTGTAAAGTAAATCTGAACAGCCTATATGGGCATCTACATCAACTATATGATTTGCCTGAGAAGCTGGACAGGACAAAAAAACAAACAAACAAACAATTATTTATTTATTTTTTTAAAATTTGTGGCAGACGTAATTCTTTCGTGGCGGGCCGCCACAAATAAATGAATGTGTGGGAAATACTGCTATAGCTAAAAGAGCTAGCAGCTACGCGACAGCTAAGCACACAATAGCACACAAGCTAGACATACGTAATAATCATTGAGCAATATTGCAGTCTAAAATACATCTGTCAATATAAACAAGTATCAAATAATAACAAATGCATATTACGTACGCATACAAAGTCTCCAAGGCAGAAGGGTTTTTAGAAAGTATTCAGTAACAAACGTGTCCGCATCATTTAAAGTAACCAGGTGTCGCCGAATAACTAATTACCACTCCACTTCAATTAAAAGACAGCATAAGTCCATTCCAGAAGATTAATAACAAATGTGTTGTCGTTTTTCACACCTGGCGTTTGACACCGTTTGACTCATCTTACTGTACTTGATCAAACCTGTTCTAACATTCCACACTACAATATACACTATATAGCCAAAAGTATTTGGCCACCTGTCTTGACTCACATATGAACTAGAAGTGCCATCCCATTCCTAACCCATAGGGTTCAATATGATGTCGGTCCACCTTTTGCAGCTATTACAGCTGCAACTCTTCTGGGAAGGCTGTCCACAAGGTTGCCGAGTGTGTTTATAGGAATTTTCGACCATTCTTCAAAAAAGCGCATTGGTGAGGTCACACACTGATGTTGGTGGAGAAGGCATGGCTCTCAGTCTCCGTTCTAATTCATCCCAAAGGTGTTCTATCGGGTTCAGGTCAGGACTCTGTGCAGGCCAGTCAAGTTCATCCACACCAGACTCTGTCATCCATGTCTTTATGGACGTTGCTTTGTGCACTGGTGCACAGCCATGTTGGAAGAGGAAGGGGCTCGCTCAAAAACTGTTCCCACAAGGTTGGGAGCATGGAATTGTCCAAAATGTTTTGGTATCCTGGAGCATTGAAAGTTCATTTCACTGGAACTAAGGGTCCAAGCCCAACTCCTGAAAAACCAACACCCACACCATAATTCCTCCTCCACCAAATTTCACACTCGGCACAATGCGGTACGAAATGTAGCGTTCTCCTGGCAACTTCCAAACCCAGACTGGTCCGTCAGATTGCCAGATGGAAAAGGGTGATTCATCAGTCCAGAGAGGTCTAGAGTCTAGAGTCCAGTGGCGACGTGCTTTACACCAGTGGTCCCCAACCACCGGGCCGCGGACCGATTGGTACCGGGCCGCGGACCGATTGGTACCGGGCCGCACAAGAAATGTAAAAAAAAAAAAAAAAAAAAAAAAAAAAATTAATAAAAAAAAAAAAATGTTTTTTTTTTTTTTTTTTAAATTAAATCAACATAAAAAACACAATATATACATTATATATCAATATAGAGCAATACAGTCTGCAGGGATACAATCCATAAGCACACATGATTGTATTTCTTTATGAAAAAAAAAAAATGAAAAAAAAAAATAATAATAATCTCCCCCCCCCCCCCCGGTCCGTGGGACAAATTTTCAAGTGTTGACTGGTCCGCAGCTACAAAAAGGTTGGGGACCACTGCTTTACACCACTGCATCCCACGCTTTGCATTGGACATGGTGATGTATGGCTTAGATGCAGCTGCTCGGCCATGGGAATAAATAAATGATAAATGGGTTATACTTGTATAGCGCTTTTCTACCTTCAAGGTACTCAAAGCGCTTTGACACTATTTCCACATTCACCCATTCACACACTGATGGCGGGAGCTGCCATGCAAGGCGCTAACCAGCAGCCATCAGGAGCAAGGGTGAAGTGTCTTGCCCAAGAACACAACGGACGTGACTAGGATGGTAGAAGGTGGGGATTGAACCCCAGTAACCAGCAACCCTCCGATTGCTGGCACGGCCACTCTACCAACTTCGCCACGCCGCCCCATTCGAACCCATTCCATAGAGCTCTCTGCGTACTGTACGTGGGCTAATTGGAAGTTTGGAGCTCTGTAGCAACTGACTGTGCAGAAAGTCTTTGCACTATGCGCTTCAGCATCCGCTGACCCGTTGCTGTTGTTCCCAAACTCCTCACTTTTCTTATAGTAAAGTTGACTTTGGAATATTTAGGAGCGAAGACATTTCTCGACTGGATTTGTTGCACAGGTGGCGTCCTATGACAGTTCCACGCTGGAAATCACTGAGAGCGGCCCATTCTTTCACAGATGTTTGTAGAAACAGTCTCCATGCCTAAGTGATTAGGACAGTGGTCCCCAACCTTTTTGTAGCTGCGGACCGGTCAACGCTTGAAAATTTGTCCCACGGACCGGTGGGGGGTGGGGGTAAGGGGATGGGGGGTATTTAAAAAAAAAATATTTTTTTTTTTTTTTTTTTACATAAATAAATACAATCACGTGTGCTTACGGACTGTATCCCTGCAGACTGTATTGATCTATATTGATATATAATGTATATATTGTGTTTTTTATGTTGATTTCATAAAAATAATAATAAAATAAAATACCATTTTTTATTTATTTTTTATTTTCTTGTGCCGCGGCCCGGTGGTTGGGGACCACTGGATTAGGACACCTGATTCTCATCATTTGGATTGGTGGCCAAATACTTTTGGCAATATAGTGTATATTTACCGTGTTTTTCGAACCATAGGGCGCACCAGATTATAAAGCGCACTGCTGATGATAGGGTCTATTTTCAAACAAGAGGCGCACTGGATTATAAGGCGCATTAAAGGAGTCATATTATTATTATTATTTTCTACATTTAAAAGACTTCCTTGTGGTCTACATAACATGTAATGGTAGTTCTTTGGTCAAAATGTTGCATAGATGATGTTTTACAGATCATCTTCAAGCCGCTTTCTGACCGACGCTTTGTGGGCGGTCTTATTTACGTGCCTCCACTTCGACAGCGTCTACCCCCCCCGTCATCTTTGTTGTATCGGTAGTTCTTAGCGCTTCCATAGCGAGTCTACCGACAGATATGAGTTAGGATTTTACGCTACTTCATATTAGAAATGGCAACAGCGAAGGATGAATGCCCCACAAGAAGAGGTTAAAAAAAAAACGAAAGAGCTTATTTTCAGGACTTATGCAGATCCCAAATACACATCAACAGGTAGCAGAAGTTAAGAAAAGTTGATTTTGCATAATATCGCGAAATTAAGGTCAGATAATATCTGCTAACAGGTGCCATTTTGGGGTCCTTATACACACGCCGTAATAATACCGTATGTTGAAGCACAGTACGTCTGACTATGGTAGCCGTAATGCTCTGACAATCCATCATAGCTTACCAAAGTCGTACTAAAAACATTTTGACAGATTTCTGAGCGCCGTGTGCAATGGAACATATTGTTTATTTTACATATCATTTGTTTTGTATTGAAATTGCTGACCTTGTGGTGTCTTTTGTGCTCGTAGTTGTGGTGTTTTTGTTATGATCCGCTGCCCGGATCATAGTCTGTTTAAGTTTTTCGAGTCACTTGTGTTTTCTGTTAGCTTTGGACTCCTTCAGTTCCTGTTTATGCACCTCTGAGTTTGTTACCATGGCTACTTATTAGTTTCACCTGCCTCCGCACCTGTTTGTAATCACTGACATTATTCAAGCCTGCCTTTGCCAGTCAGTCGGTCTGGCTTCTTTATTTGCGTCACGCTACTGTCACGTTAGTTTTGCTAGTCTCCTAGCCCCTGCTAGTGATCCCTAGTCCGTGCTAAGTAGTAGCTCAGCTTCAGGTGCGATCGGCACCTTGTTCCGTCGGTTTGTTTTTGTTTTGTACCTATTTGAGTGTTATTTTACTATTAAATCGTGTTCCTACCTGCAAGTCCTGTCCGGAGTCGTCCGCTTGCGCCCTGGGAGAACAAACCCCGCATCACCATGCGACCCGGTCGTAACAGTTTTTTTGTCTGAGAGTAACGATCAGATCTCATTTAACACATGTAGCGCTACATTTGACCGGTAGAGGGCGACAACGCTCATAGTGTTAAGTCACATACAATGTTTGGTGTGTGAATGTTGTGTAATTTCTATACGTGTAGTTCATTGTGTGAATATAATACCACTAAACGTAACACACAATGGATGTTGTACTTTTGTTATGTTTATATTTTCAGTTTTACAAACCTAAACGAAGGAAGAAGTGTAAGGAAATAAAACAAAAGAAGGAACGTAATTCAAAAGAAGAAACATCAATCCTCAAACAAAAACTAGAGCTTGTTTTTCTTCATATTGTTAACTAGCTGCACACGCTGGAAATGAGTAGCGAGGGCAGAATGATGGATTTATCGACAGTGCGGTGTGAAAGATGATGTGCTTACTTAGCAATTAAGTAAACGCAGTCTGAAAGAACCCGCGGAGGCACTTACTGGCGAAACATCCACATTTCAATGTCCGGCCCCTGAGGGTCTGGCTCTTAAATGTGCAGGCCTCTTCATTATGTGTTGTTTATTTATAAGGATAAACAACACATTATGTTACTTCTTACAAAGAAAAATAATCTGAGTACTCTCAACACTGGTTATCTAGCCGTAAAAGGTAGTCAACCTTAAAGGCCTACTGAAATTAATTTTTTTAATTTAAACGTAGATAGCAGATCCATTCTATGTAACGACGATAAAGTTCGCAACTTTTGGTCGCTGATAAAAAAAAAAGCCTTGCCCCTACCGGAAGTAGCGTGACGTCACAAGCTGGAGTGCTGCTCACATTTCCCCATTGTTTACACCAGCAGCGAGAGATTCGGACCGAGAAAGCGACGATTACCCCATTAATTTGAGCGAGGATGAAAGATTCGTGGATGAGGAAAGTGAGAGTGAAGGACTATAGTGCAGTGCAGGACGTGTCTTTTTTCGCTCTGACCGTAACTTAGGTACAAGGGTTCATTGGATTCCACACTTTCTCCTTTTTCTATTGTGGATCACGGATTTGTATTTTAAACCACCTCGGATACTATATCCTCTTGAAAATGAGAGTCGAGAACGCGAAATGGACATTCACTGTGACTTTTATCTCCACGACAATACATCGGCGAAACACTTTAGCTACGGAGCTAACGTGATAGCATCGGGCTCAAATGCAGATAGAAACAGACGAAATAAACCCCTGACTGGAAAAATAGACAAAAAAATCAACAATACTATTAAACCATGGACATGTAAATACACGGTTAATGCTTTCCAGCTTGGCGAAGATGAACAATGCTGTTGCTAACGACGCCATTGAAGCTAACTTAGCAACCGGACCTCACAGAGCTCTGATAAAAACATTAGCGCTCCACCTACGCCAGCCAGCCCTCATCTGCTCATCAACACCCGTGCTCACCTGCGTTCCAGCGATCGACGGAAGGACGAAGGACTTCACCCGATCATCCGTGCGGTCGGCGGCTAGCGTCGGCTAACGCGTCTGCTATCCAAGTCAAAGTCCTCCTGGTTGTGTTGCTGCAGCCAGCCGCTAATACACCGCATCCCACCTACAGCTTTCTTCTTTGCAGTCTTCATTGTTCATTAAACGAATTTCAAAAGATTTACCAACACAGATGTCCAGAATACTGTGGAATTTTGCGATGAAAACAGAGCTTTTTTGTATTGGATTCAAAGGTGTACCAATACTTCCGTTTCATTAGTGACGTCACTCGCATACGTCATCATACATAGACGTTTTCAACCGGAAGTTTAGCGGGAAATTTAAAATTGCACTTCATAAGTTAACCCGGCCGTATTGGCATGTGTTGCAATGTTAAGATTTCATCATTGATATATAAACTATCAGACTGCGTGGTCGGTAGTAGTGGCTTTCAGTAGGCCTTTGTTAAGCACTTTGCCAATTTTTAAGATACCGGTATATACCGTATACCGCCATTCGGACTTTGGTCCATATCCCCAGGCCCTACTTCTTCCGACGCCTTTTCGGACATGTTGTGATGAGAAACTGGAAAAATGTTGGGAAAACGCTAATACCGTGACTATGCACCCAGTCACATACTCCGCATAATCCTGTATGCTGACAGAAGAGTCCCCCCCTCCCCCCCGTCACCGAGGGAATGCATCCTCGTCTGTCTGAGCAAAACTATCCTGCAGGGTTTCTCTCAGAGTATGAGGGTCCACAACTCAACCGCTTTGGCACCAGCCTAGCCTTTCACTTGGATTATAGAGAACATGTGAGTGCACCGTCAAGCCATTCTGATGTTGATTTATGAGGAGACAGACTGTAGCGTGCACACACACACACACACACACACACACACACACACACACACACACACACACACACACACACACACACACACACACACACACACACACACACACACACACACACACACACACACACACATTCTTGTATTTGTTACTCTCTCGAGACCTCCGAATAATGCCTCCCTCTTTAGGACCACCCTTTCTAAATATATAAAGATGTGTATTTACAACATTAATAATATATACATACTATGCAAATATAAAAAAGGTTGTTGTGAAAAAATTGTTGGAATTTCACAAGAAAAAGGGCACAATTTCACAAGAAAAACTTACAATTTTGGCAGTATTATAATAAAAGTCAGAATTTTAGTCTAAATGTTACAAGAAAACTAAACATTCGTGCAATATTATGATAAAAGTTGGAATTTTACTCAATTACAGTCGCAAATTTAGAAGAAAAGTTTAAAATTGGGGCAACTTTATGAAAGGAGTCGTAATTTTACTCGACAATAGTCACAATTTTATAAGAAAACTTAAAAATGTTGGCAATGTTATAATAATAATCGGAATTTGACTGGTTAAAATTATGACAAAAGTCATAATTTTACTCAGAAAATGTCACTTATTTACAAGAACAACAAAAAAATTGGCAATACTGTGATAAAAGTCAAAACTTTTTATATTACAAATGTCACCATTTTGCATTAAAAAGTAAAAATTGTACGCAAAAAAGTAATATTTTTTACATGAAAATATTGCAATATTACAGAAACAGAAAGAATATGAGAAAAATACTGCTTTTAGTTAATTTAATTGTTTGTTTGTATTTGGTTTTTAATCTTCATTATTTGCTTGAAGTTATTACAGTATGTCTCTAAATACATCTTTTTTTTAATTTAAAAAAAAAATAAAAAATTTGGCCAAAGGGGGCGCATTTCAATTTCTTACACAAACTTGTTATTTCATATGTTGACCAGAGGGGGAGCACACACACACACACACACACACACACACACACACACACACACACACACACACACACACACACACACACACACACACACACACACACACACACACACACACACACACACACACACACACACACACACACACACACACACATATTCATGTGTATTTCTGACCTTCTTGAGACCTCCAAATAATGCCTCCCTCTTTAGGACCACCCTTTCTAGATATATAAAGATGTGTATTTACAACATTAACAATATATACATACTATGCAAATATAAAAAAGCTTGTTGTGAAAAAATGAGTTGGAATTTCACAAGAAAAACTTTGAATTTTGGCAGTATTATAATACAAGTCGTAATTTTAGTCAAAATGTTACAAGAAAAACTGAACATTTGTGCAATATTATGATAAAAATTGGAATTTTATTCAATAACAGTCACAATTTTACAAGAAAAGCTTAATATTTTGGCAACTTTATGAAAAGAGTTGTAATTTTACTCGACAAAAGTCACAATTTTATAAGAAAACTTAAACATTTTGGCAATGTTATGATAAGAATCTGAATTTTACTTGGCAAGAAAATGTCACTATTTTACAAGAACAACAAAAACAGTTGGCAATATTGTGATAAAAGTCCGAATTTTTTATATGACAAATGTCACCATTTTGCATTAAAAAGTAAAAATTTTACACAAAAAAGTGATATTTTTACGAGAAAATATTGCAATATTACAGAAACAAAAAGAATATGAGAAAAAGACTGCTTTTTGTTCATTTAATTGTTTGTTTGTAATTGGTTTTTAATCTTCATTATTTACTTCAAGTTATTACAGTGTGTCTCTATATACATATTTTTTTAATTTTTATTTTTTTAGTAATTTTGGCCATAGGGGGCGCATTTCAATTTCTTACACACACCATAATAATACCGTATGTTGAAGCACAGTACGTCTGACTATGGTGACTTGTTATTTCATATGTTGACCAGACACACCGACACACAGTCAATTTGAAAAATCCCTCCTTTTTGGGACCACCCTCATTTTGATAGATGTCACCACCAGGGGGTGCAAATGAGACATTCTCTATTAGATGCAATGTTATTGGGACCATGATTTATGTCATCACTTGTTCACACCTCCTCATATGGAAGCTACTTTTCCTTGTTGATGTCTCAAGAAGGGAAAAATACAAGAACACACACACACACACACACACACACACACACACACACACACACACACACACATTCGTGTATTTCTTACCTTCTTGAGACCTCCAAATAATGCCTCCCTCTTTAGGACCACCCTTTCTAGATATATAAAGATGTGTATTTACAACATTAATAATATATACATACTATGCAAATATAAAAAAGCTTGTTGTGAAAAAATTAGTTGGAATTTCACAAGAAAAACTTTGAATTTTGGCAGTATTATAATAAAAGTCGTAATTTTAGTCAAAATGTTACAAGAAAAACTGAACATTTGTGCAATATTATGATAAAAGAAAAGCTTAACATTTTGGCAACTTTATGAAAAGAGTCGTAATTTTACTCGACAAAAGTCACAATTTCATAAGAAAACTTTAAAAATGTTGGCAATGTTATAATAATAATCGGAATTTTACTTGGCAAGAAAATGTCACAATTTTACAAGAACAACAAAATTTTTTGGCATTATTGTGTTAAAAGTCTAAATTTTTTATATGACAAATGTCACCATTTTGCATTAAAAAGTAAACATTTTACACAAAAAAGTGATATTTTTACAAGAAAATATTGCAATATTACAGAAACAAAAAGAATATGAGAAAAAGACTGCTTTTAGTTCATTTAATTGTTTGTTTGTAATTGGTTTTTAATCTTCATTATTTACTTCAAGTTATTACAGTATGTCTCTATATACATATTTATTTATTATTATTTTTTTTTAGTAATTTTGGCCATAGGGGGCGCATTTCAATTTCTTACACACACCATAATAATACCGTATGTTGAAGCACAGTACGTCTGACTATGGTGACTTGTTATTTCATATGTTGACCAGACACACCAACACACAGTCAATTTGAAAAATCCCTCCTTTTTGGGACCACCCAAATTTTTGATAGATGTCACCACCAGGGGGTGCAAATGAGACATTCTCTATTAGATGCAATGGTTTTCCGTATTGGGACCATGATTTATGTCCTAACTTGTTCACACCTCCTCATATGGAAGCTACTTTTCCTTGTTGATGTCTCAAGAAGGGTAGAAATACAAGAACACACACACACACACACACACACACACACACACACACACACACACACACACACACACACACACACACACACACACACACACACACACACACACACACACACACACACACACATGTTCGTGTATTTCTTACCTTCTTGAGACCTCCAAATAATGCCTCCCTCTTTAGGACCACCCTTTCTAGATATATAAATATGTGTATTTACAAAATTAACAATATATACATACTATGCAAATATAAAAAAGCTTGTTGTGAAAAAATTTGTTGGAATTTCACAAGAAAAACTTTGAATTTTGGCAGTATTATAATAAAAGTCGTAATTTTAGTCAAAATGTTTCAAGAAAAACTGAACATTTGTGCAATATTATGATAAAAATTGGAATTTTACACAATAACAGTCACAATTTTACAAGAAAAGCTTAACCTTTTGGCAACTTTATGAAAAGAGTCGTAATTTTACTCGACAAAAGTCACAATTTTATAAGAAAACTTTAAAAATGTTGGCAATGTTATAATAATAATCGGAATTTTACTTGGCAAGAAAATGTCACTATTTTACAAGAACAACAACATTTTTTGGCATTATTGTGTTAAAAGTCTGAATTTTTTATATGACAAAAGTCACCATTTTGTAATAAAAAGTAAAAATTTTACACAAAAAAGTGATATTTTTACAAGAAAATATTGCAATATTACAGAAACAAAAAGAATATGAGAAAAAGACTGCTTTTTGTTCATGTAATTGTTTGTTTGTAATTGGTTTTTAATCTTCATTATTTACTTCAAGTTATTACAGTATGTCTCTATATACATCTTTTTATTTTTTAATTTTTTTTTTTTGTAATTTTGGCCATATAGGGGGCGCATTTCAATTTCTTACACACACCATAATAATACCGTATGTTGAAGCACAGTACGACTGACTATGGTGACTTGTTATTTCATATGTTGACCAGACACACCAACACACAGTCAATTTGAAAAATCCCTCCTTTTTGAGACCACCCAAATTTTGATAGATGTCACCACCAGGGGGTGCAAATGAGACATTCTCTATTAGATGCAATGTTATTGGGACCATGATTTATGTCATCACTTGTTCACACCTCCTCATATGGAAGCTACTTTTCCTTGTTGATGTCTCAAGAAGGTAAAAATACAAGAACACACACACACACACACACACACACACACACACACACACACACACACACACACACACACACACACACACACACACACACACACACACACACACACTACACACACACACACACACACACATTCGTGTATTTCTTACCTTCTTGAGGCCTCCAAATAATGCCTCCCTCTTTAGGACCACCCTTTCTAGATATATAAAGATGTGTATTTACAACATTAATAATATATACATACTATGCAAATATAAAAAAGCTTGTTGTGAAAAAATTAGTTGGAATTTCACAAGAAAAACTTTGAATTTTGGCAGTATTATAATAAAAGTCGTAATTTTAGTCAAAATGTTACAAGAAAAACTGAACATTTGTGCAATATTATGATAAAAGAAAAGCTTAACATTTTGGCAACTTTATGAAAAGAGTCGTAATTTTACTCGACAAAAGTCACAATTTCATAAGAAAACTTTAAAAATGTTGGCAATGTTATAATAATAATCGGAATTTTACTTGGCAAGAAAATGTCACTATTTTACAAGAACAACAACATTTTTTGGCATTATTGTGTTAAAAGTCTGAATTTTTTATATGACAAATGTCACCATTTTGCATTAAAAAGTAAACATTTTACACAAAAAAGTGATATTTTTACGAGAAAATATTGCAATATTACAGAAACAAAAAGAATATGAGAAAAAGACTGGTTTTAGTTCATTTAATTGTTTGTTTGTAATTGGTTTTTAATCTTCATTATTTACTTCAAGTTATTACAGTTTGTCTCTATATACATATTTTTATTTTTTAAATTCTTTTTTTAGTAATTTTGGCCATAGGGGGCGCATTTCAATTTCTTACACACACCATAATAATACCGTATGTTGAAGCACAGTACGTCTGACTATGGTGACTTGTTATTTCATATGTTGACCAGACACACCGACACACAGTCAATTTGAAAAATCCCTCCTTTTTGGGACCACCCTCATTTTGATAGATGTCACCACCAGGGGTGCTAATGAGACATTCTCTATTAGATGCAATGGTTTTCTGTATTGGGACCATGATTTATGTCCTAACTTGTTCACACCTCCTCATATGGAAGCTACTTTTCCTTGTTGATGTCTCAAGAAGGGTAGAAATACAAGAACACACACACACACACACACACACACACACACACACGCACGCATCGAGAAGAAGCTTCTCAGGCTGCGAGGACGCCAACTGTCACTTTGATATTTATTGTGCTTTCTGTCCATGCGAGTATCAGCCACTACGTACATAAAAGCCACATTATGTTTCACAGATAAGTGAGCAGCCAGCTGAAAGAGGAAGGAGAGAGAGTGTGTGTGTTTGTGTGTGTGTGTGAGTGTGTGTGTGTGTGTGATAGAGACGTCAGGCAGCAGAGTGGTCATAAATCAATGGCTGTGATGAATATGGTCATGTTAATGTTGGGAGCCGACTGCAGGACAGCGTTCATCTGCTTGTCACGTTGTTCCACGTTCGCCCCTCGGCCAACCACCACACTTTTGAAAAAAAAAAAGCCATTTCTTATTTTTTACCGATGAATCATTTCGCAGAGTTACGTCAGCTTCACGAGCATTGAGACCGCCATGTTTTGTTTTTTTTCACGCTCAACAAGTTGCGTGCGTGAACTAGGGGTGTCGAAAATGTTTATTTAATGAATCGTAATTCTCTATATATACATATTTATGTGTATGTATATATACACATGTACACATGTAGGTATACATACGTATATATACATATGTATATACATATATACACATACACATTTACACATGTAGGTATACATACGTATATATACATATGTATATACATATATACACATACACATTTACACATATAGGTATATATCTGTATATATGTATGTACATATGTATATATACATATGTATGTACATGTGTACATATGTATATATGTATATACATATGTATGTACATGTGTACATATGTATATATGTATATACATATGTATATACATGTGTACATATATATATACATATGTATATACATATGTATATACATATGTATATACGTATATGCATATACGTATATGCATATACGTATATGCATATGTATATACATACATGCATATGTATGTATATGCATATGTATATACATACATGCATATGTATATACCTAAATACATAGATATATGCATATGTATATACATATACTGTATACACATGTACTATCACATTCTGTAACAGACAAATAATTTCATGTAGGCTAACGTTACCTACCTGCTACCTCTGTATTTTTCTCGTTTCTCCTCCTCTTTTCTCTTTTTTCTTCCCTGGGCACCTGACAGTTTTGTCCGTTTTGACATCTTGTGTTGATTTTTTGATGTGGCAAAAGTCATGATACGAGAAGGGAGGGGCGCACCGTGCGGGGGGATGGGGGGTGGGGTGGGGAGTGGGGGGGCGTAATGTTGTAACAAATAACATTTCTATTAAATAGGCTTTACTTTGCATTTTAATTAACGTGGGATTATTTTTTGTATTTAGAAATAATAGTCAATCAATCAATCAATCAATGTTTATTTATATAGCCCTAAATCACAAGTGTCTCAAAGGGCTGTACAAGCCACAACGACATCCTCGGTACAGAGCCCACATACGGGCAAGGAAAAACTCACCCCAGTGGGACGTCGGTGAATGACTATGAGAAACCTTGGAGAGGACCGCATATGTGGGTAACCCCCCCCCTCTAGGGGAGACCGAAAGCAACGGATGTCGAGTGGGTCTGACATAACATTGTGAAAGTCCAGTCCACAGTGGATCCAACACATCAGCGGGAGTCCAGTCCACAGCGGGGCCAACAGGAAACCATCCCGAGCGGAGACGGGTCAGCAGCGCAGAGATGTCCCCAACCGATGCACAGGCTAGTGGTCCACCCGGGGTCCCGGCTCTGGACAGCCAGCACTTCATCCATGGCCACCGGACCTATGCAACTCCCCCTCGCAAGGGACAGGGGAGAAGAGGAGAGAAGAAAAGAAACGGCAGATCAACTGGTCTAAAAAAAAAAAAAGGGGGGGTCTATTTAAAGGCTAGATTATACAAATGAGTTTTAAGATGGGACTTAAATGCTTCTACTGAGGTAGCATCTCTAACTGTTACCGGGAGGGCATTCCAGAGTACTGGAGCCCGAATAGAAAACGCTCTATAGCCCGCAGACTTTTTTTTGGCTCTGGGAATCACTAATAAGCCGGAGTTCTTTGAACGCAGATTTCTTGTCGGGACATATGGTACAATACAATCGGCGAGATAGGCTGGAGCTAAACCGTGTAATATTTTATACGTAAGTAGTAAAACCTTAAAGTCGCATCTTAAGTGCACAGGAAGCCAGTGCAAGTGAGCCAGTATAGGCGTAATATGATCAAACTTTCTTGTTTTTGTCAAAAGCCTTGCAGCCGCATTTTGTACCAACTGTAATCTTTTAATGCTAGACATAGGGAGGCCCGAAAATAATACGTTACAGTAATCGAGACGAGACGTAACGAACGCATGAATAATGATCTCAGCGTCGCTAGTGGACAAGATGGAACGAATTTTAGCGATATTACGGAGATGAAAGAAGGCCGTTTTAGTAACACTCTTAATGTGTGACTCAAACGAGAGAGTTGGGTCGAAGATAATACCCAGATTCTTTACCGAGTCTCCTTGTTTAATTGTTTGGTTGTCAAATGTTAAGGTGGTATTATTAAATAGATGTTGGTGTCTAGCAGGACCGATAATCAGCATTTCCGTTTTCTTAGCGTTGAGTTGCAAAAAGTTAGCGGACATCCATTGTTTAATTTCATTAAGACACGCCTCCAGCTGACTACAGTCCGGCGTGTTGGTCAGCTTTAGGGGCATGTAGAGTTGAGTGTCATCAGCATAACAGTGAAAGCTAACACCGTACTTGCGTATGATGTCACCCAGCGGCAGCATGTAAATACTAAAGAGTGCAGGGCCAAGAACCGAACCCTGGGGAACTCCGCACGTTACCTTGACATAGTCCGAGGTCACATTGTTATGGGAGACGCACTGCATCCTGTCAGTAAGATAAGAGTTAAACCAAGACAAGGCTAAGTCTGACATACCAATACGTGTTTTGATACGCTCTAATAAAATATTATGATCGACGGTATCGAAAGCGGCGCTAAGATCAAGAAGCAGCAACATAGATGACGCATCAGAATCCATCGTTAGCAATAGATCATTAGTCATTTTTGCGAGGGCTGTCTCCGTAGAGTGATTTGCCCTGAAACCGGATTGAAAAGGTTCACAGAGATTGTTAGTCACTAAGTGTTCATTTAGCTGCTGTGCAACAGTTTTTTCGAGAATTTTGGAAATAAACGGAAGGTGGGAGACCGGTCGGTAGTTTACCATGAGGTCAGGATCGAGGTTAGGTCTTTTGAGCAGAGGATGAATAACCGCTTTTTTGAATGCTAGGGGAACAGTGCCGGAGGAAAGTGATAAGTTTATAATATTTAACACTGATGGACCTAATAATACAAACAGTTCCTTGATAAGTTTCCCAGGAAGTGGGTCAAGTAAACATGTTGTTTGTTTTATCCCACTTACACGCTGTAATAATTCCTCTAATGTTATTTCATCAAAAATAGAGAGACTATTTTGGAGGGCAGTGTCCGTCGTATATACAGTCGTATTTGTGTTAATAGAGCCCAGTTGTAGCTGGGATGCGTTGTCTTTAATCTCCTTTCTAATGAGTTCAATTTTCTTATTAAAGAAATTCATAAAATCATCTGCCGAGTGGGTGGAGCTACTGGGAGGAGTCCCTTGTTGGGTTAGCGATGCTACTGTACTAAACAGAAATTTAGGATCGTTTTTGTTGAGGCGGATGAGATTTGAGTAGTATTTAGCTTTAGCTAAGGTAAGCATGCGTTTATAAGTTATTAAACTATCACTCCATGCTTGATGGAAAACCTCAAGTTTAGTCGCGCGCCATTTGCGTTCCAGTTTTCTACATGATAATTTATGAGCTCTAATTTCTTCTGTAAACCATGGGGTGCGCCTTTTAGGGGCCCTTTTTTGCTTTAGCAGTGCTATACTATCAATAATTTCGCGCAAGGCATCGTCAAAGTTGTTAGTGAGTTTATCAATAGAGCCGACATAATTTGGGAATGGTGCTATTACCGAAGGCAGTAGGTCAGCAAGAGTCATCGTTGTGGCAGCATTAATGTTGCGGCCGCTATAGCAGTTATTATTATTATTAGCTTGTTGACAAAGAGTCAAAACTTCAAATTTTATAAGGTAATGATCGGACATTACTTTAGTATATGGAAGTATCATAACTTTGGAGGTGGTGACACCCCTGACAAGCACTAGATCTATTGTATTACCGTTGCGATGCGTGGGTTCATGTATTATTTGTGTAAGACCACAGCTATCAATTATGGTTTGGAGCGCCACGCACTGAGGGTCCGATGGGGTATTCATATGGATATTAAAGTCCCCCATTATGATTATATTGTCGGCGTGCGTCACTAGATCAGCAACGAACTCTGAGAATTCACTGATAAAGTCCGAATAGGGCCCAGGGGGGCGGTAGATAACAGCCAGGTCGAGAGGTAGCGGTGTGACAGACCTCATAGTAAGCACCTCAAACGATTTATATTTATTATTTAGGTTAGGGGTAAGGTTGAAATTTTCATTGTATATTAGTGCGACACCCCCTCCCCTTTTAAGAGGGCGGGCAACATGCGCATTCGTATAGTTAGGAGGAGATGCCTCATTGAGCGCAAAAAATTCGTCCGGTTTGAGCCAGGTTTCGCTAAGACCAATGACGTTAAGATTGTTGTCTCTAATGACCTCATTAACCAATAACGCCTTGGGAGACAATGATCTTATGTTTAAAAAGCCCATATTATAGGTATTGGGCTGTTTTGACGAGTTTTTGTTAAGATTATCCGTAGTGGCAATATTAACAATGTTGCGTTTATTATGCGTAGTGCACTTTAAATAGTTTCGACCATATCTAGGAATTGATATGACGGGAATTTTCCGATTGTTTGCTTGGTGCTGCAATAGACTGGACATATCATAATTTGCCACCTCAGTAGAATGCATGTCCACCTCTGACACAGACACAACAGAAAAAACATTATGTGAATTGTGTATTATTCTAAGAGAATTGCTATGCGTACATGGATTATCCAGCCTGGCGCTGGCTAGTTCTAGCTTAACTGACTCCTCACCCGGACTAACAGACATTGTAATTGCCTGTGACCGGGCTTGCTCTAGTGTAGTCAGTCAAGTGAGACTTAAATAGTAGTCTATGTTTCTAGACAGGATGATGGCGCCTTCCTGGTTAGGGTGAAGGCCGTCTCTCATCAGCAAGCCTGGTTTGCCCCAGAAAGAGGGCCAGTTATCAATAAACGTTAGTCCCTGCGTCCTACAGTAGCTAGCCAACCACTTGTTAAGCGAGACTAATCTGCTATATCTCTCATCATTGCCTCTCGCAGGCAGGGGGCCAGAGACAATTACTCGATGCCTGGACATCTTTCTGGCGAGATCACAAGTCCTGGCTATGTTTCTCTTTGTAATCTCTGACTGTCTCATTCTAGTGTCATTGGAGCCAACGTGTACAACTATATTCGCATAATTAGTGGTGCGATTAGCCTGTCGTACGTGTTTACTAGGCCTGTTGCGAGTTAGCTCCCTAAGATTAGCTTCAATGTCAGGTGCTCTGGCCCCGGGGATACACTTTATTGTGGCTGGTTTGCTAAGCTTTATGTTTCGGGTGATGGAGTCCCCTATAACTAAGGTGTGGTGCCCGGTAGACTGGGGTGTAGGACTAGATAAAGAGCTAAATCTATTATGCGTCTCAACCGGTACACCGTAGCTTGTAGGCCGCTTAGGACTGCTACAAGCTGGGCTAGTTAGCTCGCTACAGCTAACGCTAGCAGATGTGTCCGCAACATCTAAAGTTACGACATTACTCTGCTCTAACTGGCGGACACGGCCCTCTAGCAGAGCCAACCTCTCCGTGAGTATGGTGCAAGACGCGCAGGAAGCCATTACTCACAGTGTTTTCTGTCACCGAGTGAAGTTCCTGCTGTCCTCAGGGAAGTGGTCGCGGTCTGTAGGAGTAGCTTCTTACTGACCGGCGCTGCCTTTCTCCGCGCTAGCTTAGCAGCTAGCTAGCTGAGGAAAGGGTGGTGGGCACCCAGTACCAACTTATTTTCTTTTTTTTTTTTCTCCAACATTTGTGGCACTGGCGTGGCGCCCCCTGATGGACGGCGCCCTTAGCATTTGCCTATACTGCCTATGCCACGGGCCGGCCCTGTGGCCACCTGCCTTTACTCACATATGAACTTGAAGTGCCATCCCATGGAATTGTCCAAAATGTTCTGGTATCCTGGAGCATTCAAAGTTCCTTTCACTGGAACTAAGGGGCCAAGTCCAACTCCAGAAAAACCGGCCCCACACCATAATTCCTCCTCCACCAAATTTCACACTCGGCACAATGCAGATTGCCAGATGGAAAAGGGGTGATTCATCACTCCAGAGAAGGCCTCTCCACTGCTCTAGAGTCCAGTGGCGACGTGCTTTACACCACTGCGTCCCACGTTTAGCATTGGACTTGGTGATGTATGGCTTAGATGCAGCTGCTCGGCCATGGAAACCCATTCCATGGAGCTCTCTGCGTTCTGTACGTGGGCTAATTGGAATGTCACATGACGTTTGGAGCTCTGTAGCAACTGACCGCTGACCCCTCTCTTGTCAGTTTACGTGGCCTTCCACTTGGTGGCTGAGATGCTGTTGTTCCCAAACCCCTCACTTTTCTTATAATAAAGTTGACTTTGTAATATTTAGTGGCATCCTGTGACAGTTCCACGCTGGAAATCACTGAGAGCGGCCCCCATTCTTTCGCAAATGTTTGTAGAAACAGTCTCCATGCCTAAGTGGTCGATTTTATACACCAATGATTAGGACATCATTTTATCTAAGTTATCACAAAAACTTTGTGTTGAAAGGAGTTCCCAGCGAGAAGACCAAAAGCTGTCTTTGAACATACCAAGAAGAAGGCTTGCAAAACTCCACTGTATAGGGGGGGAAGCAACATGAAGGTGTTCTGTTTTCTTTCATGTATTGTAATCAACAGAAAGATATTGTTTCAACCCAAGGACTACAAAGCGGAGAGAAGGCAGGATCTGACCAAGTTCCAGACACCGCTTTTTTGAACTCTTTTACAAACCTGTTTTTTTTTAACTCTTTTACGAACCTTTCTGTGAACTGTTTTACGACCTTTTCTGTGAACTGTTTTACGACCTTTTCTTTTGGAATGTTCTGTAACTAAAGGCAACGCTGTTTACGACCCACGTCCCTTTGGAAGCAGCCGTTGCCATGTGGTCAGGGAAAGTCCAAATAAAGGAGGCGGCGTACAATCTTTCGCCAGAGCGTGCTGAGACACTGTACAAGGGTACAGTGTGTCCAGGAGTCTCGCCTCAATTTGAGCCAAATGTAATTCTGTCTCTGTTTAATTCCTTGCTTCTTGTCTCGTTTAATAGATGTCATCAGTTTTTGAACCTGACAACACCTGATTCTCATTATTTGGATGGGTGGCCAAATACTTTTGGCAATATAGTGTATATACTGATACTACACTAGGTATCAATAGTATCGACATCTGGATCGATCACCCTGACTGTGTGTGTGGCAAACGTAGCCTCATGTATTTTTTTTTGGCGAGGGCCACAATTCCTGCACAAGTGTCCAGCAGGCCAAATGAAAGTTGGAGCGGGTGGCTGATGGGATATTTATCTCCCCCATGCTTTATCTCCCCTTCTCTTCCCTCAGCACACTTTTTTCCATCAGTGACACTCTCTTTCCTCGGAGTGAGAGCGTGGCGCTCGCCCACTCGCAGCGTGTCAGCCTTTTTAATTTAATACATGCTACCTTTGGGACGCGGGTGAAATTAAACGGGAGCATCCCAGCCCCCCCCCGCCCCAACTTCCCCCAGGGACGGTGGTCCGCGTGTCTGCTCGAGAAAATGATCCAGTGAGGTGTCAGGCACGAAAACTTTTATGTTGAATATTGTGTCAGAGTTTCTACAAGTATCAGCAAATCTAATGTAATGCATTTTAATGCCACTTAAAACAATTTTAATGCCTATATGCTTAATATATGTAGTCGGAACTTACAATTAGCTGTATACACACAATTGCAAGCATTTGACAATAATAATCTTAAATAGTTGTTTAGTTTTTGCATTACCTGTTACTATATAATGCATATGTTCCTTTTTGACTGTACTTAAATGTATAATGTATTTTTATTATTCACATGTGAATAATGCTGTATAATTGACAGTATTTATGTTATTCACATGTGAATAATGCTGTATAATAGACTGTATTTATATTATTCACATGTGAATAATGCTGTATAATAGACTGTATTTATTATGTTATTCACATGTGAATAATGCTGTATAATAGACTGTATTTATGTTATTCACATGTGAATAATGCTGTATAATAGACTGTATTTATGTTATTCACATGTGAATAATGCTGTATAATAGACTGCATTTATGTTATTCACATGTGAATAATTCTGTATAATAGACTGTATTTATGTTATTCACATGTGAATAATACTGTATAATAGACCGTATTTATGTTATTCACATGTGAATAATGCTGTATAATAGACTGTATTTATGTTATTCACATATGAATAATGCTGTATAATAGACTGTATTTATATTATTCACTTGTGAATAATGCTGTATAATAGACTGTATTTATGTTATTCACATGCGAATAATGCTGTATAATAGACTGTATTTATTATGTTATTCACATGTGAATAATGCTGTATCATAGACTGTATTTATGTTATTCACATGTGAATAATGCTGTATAATAGACTGTATTTATGTTATTCACATGTGAATAATGCTGTATAATAGGCTGTATTTATTACGTTATTCACATGTGAATAATGCTGTATCATAGACTGTATTTATGTTATTCACATGTGAATAATGCTGTATAATAGACTGTATTTATATTATTCACATGTGAATAATGCTGTATAATAGACTGTATTTATGTTATTCACATGTGAATAATGCTGTATAATAGACTGTATTTATTATGTTATTCACATGTGAATAATGCTGTATAATAGACTGTGTTTATGTTATTCACATGTGAATAATGCTGTATAATAGACTGTATTTATGTTATTCACATGTGAATAATGTTGTATAATAGACTGTATTTATATTATTCATATGTAAAAAATACCCAAGTGTTTATTGTCTATTGTGAGCGAACTGTGGTGCTGAATTTCCCCCAGGGATCAATAAAGTACTTTCTATTCTATTCTTTTCTATCTAGTACAAAACCCAAACCCAGTGAAGTTGGCACGTTGTGTAAATGGTAAATAAAAACAGAATACAAATGATTTGCAAATCCGTTTCAACTTATATTCAATTGAATAGACTGCAAAGACAAGATATTTAACGTTCCAACTGGTAGACTTTGTTATTTTTTGCAAATATTAGCTCATTTGGAATTTGATGCCACGCAACATGCTTCAAAAAAGCCGGCACAAGTGGCAAAAAAGACTGAGAAAGTTGAGGAATGCTCATCAAACACTTATTTGGAACATCCCACAGGTGAACAGGCTAATTGGGAACAGGTGGGTGCCATGATTGGGTATAAAAACAGCTTCCATGAAATGCTCAGTCATTCACAAACAGCTGAGATAGGCTCCAGCACCCCCCGCGACCCCGAAAGGGACAAGCAGTAGAAAATGGATGGATGGATGGATTTCAAATGTGTTGATGAAACCCACAACTATGACGCACATTACAATCAAACCGCTGCTGCGAATAAGTACACTTACAGTATTAACACTTTGTAGGGCGCGACAAACACCAAAACAACACACCGCAAACTATACACTACTCGATCGATCTAACTTTATTTTAAAATGCGCCTTTCATACTTAAAAGAAAGTGCTTTACCCCGTTAAATACCGGTATCGATTGCCAAGTACCGGGAATTGGTACTGTATCGGTTCAAATGTGAACAGTACCCATCCCTAGTGGTGTTATTTGAGAACTGTATTTATTGGAGAGGCGTGGGAGGAACAGGACAAGGATGATGGTGTACTGTTTCAATGTAAGGTGTGGTCTGAAAGGATGACGACGCCCCCTAGTGGAGTGTTGTATCTCCTAGTGGAGATTCTGATTGGCGGCGGTTGATTCTTGGCAGACGACGTGAAGCCGCATCGAGCGAGGCGGCGATGTGGAGGGGATTGAAAGAGAGGAGGCGGGCGTAGGCGGGCGACCACTGGAGCCATCAGCCAGGCTGACAGTGCGGCGGGGGGGTGGGGGGGTGGAGTCATCCCTCCGCCAATCAATGACGCCTTCAAGTCATGCACGGCTCAGGAGAGGACTCGTTTTAAGACGAGGTCAGCGCTGGGGGTTTCTAATAAGAGCGCCCGGTGACGCGGGAAAGAACCACTTAGCGACCCCGCCACGCCGGCAGGAGAAAAGGTGTCACGGCAAATAACAGAAGCCTTTGAACGACGTCGCATTTGTCATTAGTTCCCTGCCATCAGCTGCACGTCACAGCGGGTTCACCTCTCTGGGCCTTCACACCAGGGGGCCGGGGGCCTCGTCGAAGGCGGCGCCATCGCTAAGAAGACTGAGTTCAGTCAGGCTGGAGGAGAGGAGACGTTTTTTTGTCCTGTCCAGCCACTCTGGCGAATCATATTGTTGATGTAGACGATCATGGACAACAACAATAACAACGTCAGCAAATAGGATATGTAGAAAGATGATAGGAAAAGTGATAGCAAATAAGCAGTTAGTGAAATAAATAATAACAAAGAAATGACATTGAATTAACATAAATACAGTCTATAATACAGCATTATTCACATGTGAATAACATAAATACAGTCTATTATACAGAATTATTCACATGTGAATAACATACATACAGTATATTATACAGCATTATTCATATGTGAATAACATAAATACAGTTTATTATACAGAATTATTCACATGTGAATAACATAAATACAGTCTATGATACAGCATTATTCATATGTGAATAACATAAATAGAGTCTATTATACAGCATTATTCACATGTGAATAACATAAATACAGTTTATTATACAGCATTATTCACATGTGAATAACATAAATACTGTCTATTATACAGCATTATTCACATGTGAATAACATAAATACAGTCTATTATACAGCATTATTCACATGTGAATAACATAAATACAGTCTATTATACAGCATTTTTCACATGTGAATAGTATAAATACAGTCTATTATACAGCATTATTCACATGTGAATAACATAAATAAAGTCTATTATACAGCATTATTCACATGTGAATAACATAAATACAGTCTATTATACAGCATTATTCACATGCGAATAACATAAATACAGTCTATTATACAGAATTATTCACATGTGAATAACATAAATACAGTCTATTACACAGCATTTTTCACATGTGAATAGTATAAATACAGTCTATTATACAGCATTATTCACATGTGAATAACATAAATACAGTCTATTACACAGCATTATTCACATGTGAATAATATAAATACAGTCTATTATACAGCCTTATTCACATGTGAATAACATAAATACAGTCTATTATACAGCATTATTCACATGTGAATAATATAAATACAGTCTATTATACAGCATTATTCACATGTGAATAACATAAATCCATCCATTATACAGCATTATTCACATGTGAATAATATAAATACAGTCTATTATACAGCATTATTCACATGTGAATAACATAAATACAGTCAATGATACAACATTATTCATATGTGAATAACATACATAGATTGTATTATACAGCATTATTCACATGTGAATAATGCTGCATATATATTGTTCACATGTGAATAATATAAATACAGTCAATTAAACAGCGTTATTCACATGTGAACAATATATATACAGTCTATTATACAGCATTATTCACATGTGAATAACATAAATACAGTCTATTATACAGCATTATTCACATGTGAATAATGCTGTATAATAGACTGTATATATATTGTTCACATGTGAATAACGCTGTTTAATTGACTGTATTTATATTATTCACATGTGAACAATATATATGCAGCATTATTCACATGTGAATAATGCTGTATAATACAATCTATGTATGTTATTCACATATGAATAATGTTGTATCATTGACTGTATTTTTGTTATTCACATGTGAATAACAAATACAGTCTATTATACAGCATTATTCACATGTGAATAATATAAATACAGTCTATTATACAGCATTATTCACATGTGAATAATATAAATACAGTCTACTATACAGCCTTATTCACATGTGAATAACATAAATACAGTCTATTATACAGCATTATTCACATGTGAATAATATAAATACAGTCTATTATACAGCATTATTCACATGTGAATAACATAAATACAGTCTATTATACAGCATTATTCACATGTGAATAACATAAATACAGTCTAT
>NC_084732.1:460000-475000 GCF_033978785.1 Entelurus aequoreus | reverse complement strand
CTCTCCATGGACACTTAAAAAAAAAACAACAAAAAACAAAAACACCCAACAACCTGAAGCCACTCGGAGATGTTTACACAGGAAGTAGCTGGGTGACATTTATTCAAAAACAAAAGCAGCCAAATGACGCTCCATCATGAGACAACAGAGCTTTTTACGGCTATTAACGGTCTAGTTGGCATTTGCACCGCTCTAACGCCACCCCCGGGCTGTGCAGCTGTTTATTGGAGGAAGGGTGGGGGGGGTGCCCGCTGAACGCCGTTTAATTTAACCGTGTATGCATTGTTTGAGTTGCTTAAACTGCGCCTCTAAATCTCCGCGTGGCGAGAGCGGCCGTTAGGAGGGCGCCGTAAAAGTCAGCGTGCCGTTTCAAATGTACGGCAAACTCCTCTACGCTCGGCGGGGCGCCACGCCGCGGCTTCTGTCGCCGCGCAATTTACAATGACATAAAAGTAGTAGCGGCATTTTAAAATAAAAAATAAATAAATAAATAAAGAAGTGGAATGGTACTTTTACAGAGTTGCGTGTACTCAAAGGTAGATAAGTAGTGCTTTTTACAGCCATCTCAATGTTATGTTACAGCCTGGGAATACAGTCATTTTTGCCCTCAAAATTCTACACACAATACCCCCGCAATGACAAGGTGATTTATTTGTTTTACTTTTTTATATTGGCAAATTTTATCAAAATCAAAAACTAAAAGATCACATGTACAAAATCCAAAAGCAGTGAAGTTGGCACGTTGTGTAAATGGTAAATAAAAACAGAATACAATGATTTGCAAATCCTTTTCAACTTATATTCAATTGAATAATTGAATATTTGCATCTGAATAATGCTGTATAATACTGTATTTATATTATTCACATATGAATAATGCTGTATAATAGACTGTATTTATATTATTTGCATGTGAATAATGCTGTATAATAGACTGTATTTATGTTATTCACATGTGAATAATGCTGTATAATAGACTGTATTTATATTATTTGCATGTGAATAATGCTGTATAATAGACTGTATTTATGTTATTCACATGTGAATAATGCTGTATAATAGACTGTATTGATGTTATTCACATGTGAAAAATGCTGTATAATAGACTGTATTTATAATATTTGCATGTGAATAATGCTGTATAATAGACTGTATTGATATTATTCACATGTGAATAATGCTGTATAATAGACTGTATTTATATTATTCACATGTGAATAATGCTGTATACTAGACTGTATTGATGTTATTCACATGTGAACAATGCTGTATAATACACTGTATTTATAATATTTGCATGTGAATAATGCTGTATAATAGACTGTATTTATGTTATTCACATGTGAATAATGCTGTATAATGGACTGTATTTATGTTATTCAAATGTGAATGATGCTGTATAATAGACTGTATTTATGTTATTCACATGTGAATAATGCTGTATAATGGACTGTATTTATGTTATTCACATGTG
The DNA here is from genome assembly GCF_033978785.1 of Entelurus aequoreus. Classification (NCBI taxonomy): domain Eukaryota; kingdom Metazoa; phylum Chordata; class Actinopteri; order Syngnathiformes; family Syngnathidae; genus Entelurus; species Entelurus aequoreus. The sequence continues at coordinate 473,526 of NC_084732.1, read as the reverse complement.
AATAATGCTGTATAATGGACTGTATTTATGTTATTCAAATGTGAATAATGCTGTATAATAGACTGTATTTATGTTATTCACATGTGAATAATGCTGTATAATAGACTGTATTTATGTTATTCACATGTGAATAATGCTTTATAATGGACTGTATTTATGTTATTCACATGCGAATAATTCTGTATAATAGACTGTATTGATGTTATTCACATGTGAATAATGCTGTATAATAGACTGTATTTATGTTATTCACATGTGAAAAATGCTGTATAATAGACTGTATTCATGTTATTCACATGTGAATAATGCTGTATAATAGACTGTATTGATGTTATTCACATGTGAATAATGCTGTATAATAGACTGTATTTATGTTATTCACATGTGAAAAATGCTGTATAATAGACTGTATTCATGTTATTCACATGTGAATAATGCTGTATAATAGACTGTATTTATGTTATTCACATGTGAATAATGCTGTATAATAGACTGTATTTATGTTATTCACATGTTAATAATGCTGTATAATAGACTGTATTGATATTATTCACATGTGAATAATGCTGTATAATAGACTGTATTTATATTATTCACATGTAAAATATACCTAAGTGTTTATTGTCTATTGTGAGCGAACTGTGGTGCTGAATTTCCCCCCAGGGATCAATAAAGTACTTTCTATTCTATTCTATTCTATTCTATCCAGTACAAAACCCAAAAGCAGTGAAGTTGGCATGTTGTGTAAATGGTAAATAAAAACAGAATACGATGATTTGCAAATCCTTTTCAACTTATATTCCATTGAATAGACTGCAAAGACAAGATACTTAACATTCGAACTGGTAAAGTTTGTCATTTTTTTATAAAATATTATCTCATTTGGAATTTGATGCCTGCAAAATGTTTCAAAAAAAGCTGGCACGAGTGGCAAAAAAGACTGAAAAAGTTGGGGAATGCTCATCAAACACTTATTTGGAACACCCCACAGGTGAACAGGCAAATTGGGAACAGGTGGGTGCCATGATTGGGTATAAAAGGCTAGCCTCCTCCAACCTCCGAGGACAAAGCTACGAACAATGGGAGACCGGGCTTTCTGCTCCGCCGCTCCCAGTCTGTGGAACGCTCTCCCTGACCACCTGAGGGCACCACAGACTGTGGATCCCTTTAAAAAAAGGCTTAAAAGCCCTTATTTTTTTTAAAAAAAGCTTCTTTTTTTTTTAGATATATGCATACTAGTTTTAGCTATTTGGCTGTTCTAGTTTATTATCTTTTTTATTTTTATTTTTTTTAATACACGGTAGCACTTTGAGGTTGTTTACTCAATGTAAAGTGCTTTTTTACAAATAAAATCTATTATTATTATTATTAAAAACAGCTTCCATGAAATGCTCAGTCATTCACAAACAGGGACGGGGCAAATGTGTTTAAGAACAACATTTCTCAACCAGCTATTGCAAGGAATTTAGGGATTTCACCATCCACGGTCCGCGATATCATCAAAAGGTTCAGAGAATCTGGAGAAATGACTGCACGTAAGCGATAATATTACGGACCTTCCATCCCTCAGGCGGTACTGCATCAAAAAGCGACATCGGTGTGTAAAGGATATCACCACATGGGCTCAGGAACACTTCAGAAAACCACTGTCAGTAACTACAGTCGGTCGCTACATCTGTAAGTGCAAGTTAAAAACATACCGGTGTAGTGAGTTTACATTATTCACGGTCTACGCGTATCTCTTATGTGTGACTGCCATCTACTGGTCACACTTATCATTACACCATGTACCAAAAAAAATTGTTTCGAGTTCGGTAAGCACAACCAGAAATATTCCCGTATAAGGTGCACCAAGTTGTAGGGCGCATTGTCGATTTTTGAGAAAATGAAAGGATTTTAAGTGCGCCTTATAGTCCGAAAAATACAATAAAAGAAAAAATGTGTTTTTTATCTCTGGCATTTGTATTAAATGGCTTCTTTAAAAAATAGGGCAGAAAAAAATCTGATTTTATTTTTAGACCATATCGCCCAGGCCTACAAGGTACCTAAACAAGAAATAAGGCACACCCGGGTAACAAACTGTAAAATATTTATCAAACTGCATGGACCTCCGGAGGAAGCAAATGTGTTTGGTAGTAAGAACTGAAACATGGAGGGAGTGGACAGATTTAGCCACTGGGACAATAAAGGTAATAAGGTAAATCAGATTCTACACTTTCAGTCATGAACATGACTTCAACTGGACCCAAATACTGCAGAAAATATCTCAGGAAATAAAAGGCTTTTGTACCACGGACCTGAAACAACTGGACTCTCAGATGGACCTACTCAGTGGCCTGGTGGTTAGAGTGTCCGCCCTGAGATGGGTAGGTTGTGAGTTCAAACCCCGGCCGAGTTATAGCAAAGACTATAAAAATGGGAGCCATTACCTCCCTGCTTGGCACTCAGCATCAAGGGTTGGAATTGGGGGTTGAATCACCAAAAATTATTCCCGGGCGTGGCCACCACTGCTGCTGCTGCTCACTAGTCCCCTCAACTCCCAGGAACTTGGTGCTGCTTACCATCTCCACTGGTCCTGAATGTCGACAAGACCAAAATGCTTAACTCTTTAGGACAAGCCTTTTTTTTGTTTGTTTTGTTTGTAATTGGTTTTTAATAGAGATGTCCGATAATGGCTTTTTTGCCGATATCCGATATTCCGATATTGTCCAACTCCGATACCGATATATACAGTCGTGGAATTAACACATTATAATGCCTAATCTTGTTGTGATGCCCCGCTGGATGCATTAAACAATGTAACAAGGTTTTCCAAAATAAATCAACTCAAGTTATGGGAAAAAATGGTGAACAAGGAAGAGTTAGTGCTGCAAGGGGTTCTGGGTATTTGTTCTGTTGTGTTTATGTTGTGTTACGGTGCGGATGTTCTCCCGAAATTTTTTTGTCATTCTTGTTTGGTGTGGGTTCACAGTGTGGCGCATTCTTGTAACAGTGTTAAACTTGTTTATACGGCCACCCTCAGTGTTACCTGTATGGCTGTTGACCAAGTATGCCTTGCATTCACTTGTGTGTGTGTGAAAAGCCGTAGATATTATGTGATCGGTCCGGCACGCAACGGCAGTGCCTTTAAGGCACACCCCCCAATGTTGTTGTCTGGGTGGTAATCGGGAGAAATCCGGGAGAATGGTTGCCCCGGGAGATTTTCGGGAGGGGCACTAAAATTCGGGAGTCTCCCGGGAAAATCGGGAGGGTTGGCAAGTATGACTGGGAGACGCAACTGCTCTGTACTTCTCTCTACGTCCGTGTACCACTCCGTACAGCGGCGTTTTAAAAAGTCATACATTTTACTTTTGGAAACCGATACCGATAATTTCCGATATTACATTTTAAAGCATTTATCGGCCGATAACATCGGCAGTCCGATATTATCGGACATCTCTAGTTTTTAATCTTCATTATTTACTTCATTATTACAGTATGTCTCTATAAATTATTATTATTACTATTTTTTTTTTTTTAACTTGGTGCTGCTTACGATCTCCACTGCTGTGCCGTTGATGAAGAGTGGCGCGTGGCTGGATTGGTGCCTCCTGAAGTCGACGACGATCTCCTTGGTCTTGTCGACGTTCAGGACCAGGTTGTTGGTTCTGCACCAGTCAACCGGATCTTTCACCTTCTCCCTGTAGTCCATGTCGTTGTTGTCACGGATGAGGCCCACTACTGTTGTGTACTTCACAATGTGGTTGGTAGTGGCCTGGGGGGGAGGTGTTGTCGCCCACTCTCACAGACTGGGGTCTGTCCGTGGGGAAGTCAAGCAGCCAGTTTCATGTACAGTATATTTACTGTACTGTACTATTATGTACAGTACAGGCCAAAAGTTTGGACACACCTTCTCCTCATTCAATACATTTTCTTTATTTTCATGACTATTTACATTGTAGATTGTCACTGAAGGCATCAAAACTATGACACCTGTGAAGTGAAAACCATTCCAGGTGACTACCGCTTGAAGCTCGTGGAGAGAATGCCAAGAGTGTGCAAAGCGGTAACCAGAGCAAAGGGTGGCTATTTTGAAGGAACTAGAATATAAAACATGTTTTCAGTTATTTCACCTTTTTCTTGTTAAGTACATAACTCCACATGTGTTCATTCATAGTTTTGATGCCTTCAGTGACAATCTACAATGTAAATACCGTATTTCCTTGAATAGCCGCAGGGGCGTTAATTAATTTAAAACCTCCTGTCACTCCTGCGTTTACCGGAAACCGGCGGGATGGCCGTGCATGCGGTACTTATTTTAAAACCTCTTCTCACTCCGGCGTTTACCAAAAGGAATGCGGTAAATTTAGGCGTGCGCTTTGAGTGTGATGTAAGCATACCATCATGAAAAGCACATTTAATAAAAAAAACGTTATTATGGTCTTACCTGTACTTATAAATGGAGTCCATTTGCAGCTCCTTCTGACCAAAAGCATCGATAACTTGTTTATAGAAGTCTTCCTTATTTTCTTTCTTCAGTTTTAAAAGTCTCTCTGTCTCGATGGAGATATTCCTTTAATTATTACCTCCTGCTTCCATTGAAAGTCCAGTTTAGAAAACTGTTTTATTTTAGATATGTAATCCTCCTTGTTAAACGCAGAGGAAAAAGAAAAAAAAATCTCTTGCTGCGTGTGTTCACTTCTTCTGCAGTACCGGAAGTCGCAAGAAGGATCACTAGCGCGGCAGCGCCCTCTACCACCAGGAGGCGGGAGTCATTTGATGACTCATACAGTATTTAACACACGCAGCTACGGTATATTAATAAAACATAGCTGCTTACTGTTCTTTTTAGCATACTGTACCGGTATTCAATAGCTTGGACCTTAAATCCTACTGAATATCTCTTTATCTTTTTTTCTTTGTGCGATTGCAAACTACTGAAAGCAGCTTCCTCCATTTTGAATTTTTTATTTATTTTTTATTTTATTTTTTTTTTAAGTTTTATTTATACATTTCAACATTTCAACAATCAAATAAGTACAAAAGTAGTACAAAACAGTACAAAAAGAATACAAAGCAGCGCCAGGGGGTTATAAATTCAAAGTAACTAAAATAGAATGCAAAAAAAACATATATATAATATATCTCCATTTTGAAAATGAGGACAGGTAAAGCGTCACTCGTGACGTAACGAATTTGACCCGGCGGAAGTTCTAGCCATATGCTAAATATTTTGCGAAACGAGTTTGACCCGGCGAAAATGATAGACATGCGATAATAAAATTAATATTTTGCAAAACGAATTTGATCCGGCGTCAATAATGAACCGGCGATAAGGCCAAGCATGCGTTAATTATTTTGAGAGACGAGTTTGACCCGGCAGTAATTCTAGACGTGGGAATACTATATTCCCTGCGCCAATTCAAGGAAATACGGTAGTCATGAAAATAAAGAATGAGAAGGTGTGTCCAAACTTTTGGCCTGCACTGTACTTTTTTATGGAGTATCATTGTTGATGTTTTTGCAATGTACTTACATTACAATGTTATTTTGCATTGTATTATCAAGTTCATTCTTCAGGAAAATTAGGCCTCCCTGTTACATTTATTTAAAAAGTGTAAAATGCTTTTATTTCTAGCAATATCCCAACTTCGTGAATTGATTAACGTGGACTCCGACTTAAACAAGTTGAAAAACTTATTGGGGTGTTACCATTTAGTGGTCAATTTTACGGAATATGTTCTGTACTGTGCAATCTACTAATAAAACATTTCAATCAATCAATCAATCATTGAAACACTAGAACGTATGGTATTATTCTGTACTTTATGTCTGAATTTTTTGTGTGTAAAATATATATTTTTTGTTATATTACAACTAGGGCTGGACGACATATGGAAAATACTCGATATATCGCGGGTTTGTCTCTGTGCGATATAGAAAATGACAATATATCGTGATATTGGAGTATACGTTCTCACGCAGTTGCTTCACCTAATGCGTTTCTCACTCGTTCTTGTCTCTCCTTCTCACAGAGACATAAAACAAGCGCAACCTTCTCACATACGTCACACGTGCAACGTCATACGCCCTCGCCGAGCAGAGAGGTAGCGGAATGGGTAAGATTAGCTGTGGTGCGAGTGGTAATACGAGAGAGAGAAGCTGCGACTCTGGTAACAAATGAAGGAAGAATTCATTCCCAAGAAAAACAGCAGGGGGTCCATCGGCTGGCGGTGGTTTGGCTTCAAGCGGGAAGATGTTGAACAGACAACCGTAATATGTCAATTATGCGGCAAAAGCGTTGCTACAAAAAGTAGCATTACTGCTAATGTGTAGCATCATTTGAAAAGTCACCAGCTAGAGAATGAAGAGTGCTTGAAACTCCGCATGTCAACATCTCCGGCCGGTGCCACACCAACAAAATGCAGAGGCAACCATTTCCAGATCAACACTGTATGAAAAAAATAGTCACCAACAGAAGGACATACACTATTTGATTTCCTATTATGCAGCTCATTTTTATTTGACACTTATTGAAATATTTTGTGTGACATCATGCACAAAAGTGCACTTTATTTGTTTTAAACTACCGTATTTCCTTGAATTGCCGCCGGGAATATAGTATTCGCCTGCCTAGAATTACAGCCGGGTCAAACTCGTTTCTCAAAATAATTAGCGCAGGCTTGGCACTTCCGCCGGGTCAAATATGAGTCATTAAATGACTTCCGCCTCCTGGTGGTAGAGGGCGCTAGTGATCCTTCTTGCGACTGCTGGTACTGCAGAAGACCGGTGCTGCAGAAGAAGACAACAGGCAGCAAGAGTGAGGAGCCATTGTTTGCTTGCACTTTTACCATGGAGGATTACATATCTAAAATAAAACAGATTTCTAAACTGGACTTTCAATCGAAGCAGGAGGTAATACTTAAAGGAAGATCTCCATTGAGACAGAGAGACTTTTAAAACTGAAGAAAGATAAGGAAGACTTCTATAGGAGCTGCGCATGGACTCATTTATACCTAAAGGTAAAACCATAATAACATTTTTTTTTATTAAATGTGCTTTTCATGATAAGGTAAGCGCCGGAGTGAGAAGAGGTTTTAAAATAATTAACGCATGCTTGTCAATCCCGCAAGCTTTTGGTAAACGCAGGAGTGAGAAGAGGTTTTAAATGAATTAGCGCCCCTGCGGCTATTCAAGGAAATACGGTATTGTAGTGGCGTTCCGTACAAAAAGTGCACTTTAATTTAGTGTTGTTTTGATATGACATCTTAGTGACATCATGCACCAAAGTGCACTCATAGCTCGTTTTAAAATGTCTCTGACAATCTTGCACTTTCTGTTTTGGAAATGGCATGAATGTTTGTGCCACTGCTTAATAACTGTTTCATAAATACACTTTTGCTCAATTGACTAAGTTGTGATTTCCCTCTCTGCGTGAAAGTTTAAAATGAGCATATATTAATGCAGTATGAAGAAGAATGTTTGAATGTAGACACATAGAATCATCATACTGCTGTGATTATATGCATCAAGTGTTCATTCAAGGCTAAGGCAAAATATGGAGATATATATCGTGTATCGTGACATAGCCTAAAAATATGGAGATATTAATAAAAGGCCATATCGCCCAGCCCTACTTACAACTTTATTGTTCCGTTATCGCAAATATCTGGCATTAAAAAAATCATAGCAAATTCCTACTTTATTCTTGTAAAATTTCTACTTTATTCGTGTAAAAAATAACATCCTTATTTAACCAAGCTGTTTGTTTGCATTTCTCTTTGCTATTTGGGCTTATTGGACCCTAATTAGAATAAAAACTAAAAATCATATTTTTATATGATGTACTTAGTCCATAAGTACACAAACGTGTACATCATGTGTAGTGACATGCTCATTTTTATTTTTACACTTTTTTTCCCCCTAGATTCCATTGTATATTATACTCTTCTGACACCACCAGATGGCAGTATAAGTGTCCACATAAGAGGCCATAAGACCCCAATTCAGTAGTGTACACAATTTTGGAAATAAGAGCTAAAAGGTGCTGTCCACGCATGTGGCCACTAAGCCTTTTTAATGATGTTACTTTGTGACTGTTCAAATCAAGTTATATATTTTGTGTGTAATGCAAGATCTTTGACAGTCTTTGTGTTAAAATCTTGAAAGATCTTTAAAGTTGTGGATTGTTTACATTTATGTAAAAGAGTAAACTGACAATATGGGCAGTATATCCAATACTTATTTCCCCCACCGTGTGTATTTTTTGTTCAATGCGGCCTGAACACTTGCTGTGTTTGCGGCTGTAGGCAACGCGTCTCAGAGGCTTTAGACGGTATTGAAATGTTTGGATCTTCTTCGCCGTGGCGGCCGGTTGACAGTGACTTATGGTGACACCCTCCAGCCTCTCTGGCTTCCACGGTAAATGACGAATGGTCCCGCCTGTCAGCCAACATCTGTTTTTATTTTTAAAAGCGGCCCGCTGGACACACTGCGCCGCCCCGCGAACGTCTTGGAGGTCCAAAAACGCCGGCGCTCCCCGGTGGTGGGCTGCCCGGCCACGAGCAGAATACACCTCCGTGTCCTCATATTTCATCTGTGGCCTCTGGCTGTCTTTTACGTCAAAGCCAATAATGTGACTATTGATCGTCCGTGGTGGTTGTGCAGCAACCACAACACCCATGCCACATAGCACAGGAAGGACAGGGAGATTAAAAAAACAGTGGAAAAAAACAACAGCCGACTTGGGCAAATTAAGGCCTGTTAAGCTTTATCCCAAATAATTATTTTAGATCTTTAAGATGGAAAGTTTTGGAATTAGTGATTGTACGGCAAAAAAAAAAAAAGGGATTTATACATATGTATATATAAATATATATGTATGTGTGTGTATATATATATATATATATATATATAATATATATATATATATATATATATATAAATGTATATATATATATATATATATATATATATATATATATAAATGTATATATATATATATATATATATATATATATATATATAAATGTATATATATATATATATATATATATATATATATATATATATATATATATATATATATATATATATATATATATATATATATATATATATATATATATATATATATATATATATATATATATATATATATATATATATATGTCTTAATTAGATTATCCAAAAAATAGTGCTCGATACCGTGGTAGAGCGTAATATGTATGTGTGGGAAAAAAATCACAAGACTATTTCATCTCTACAGGCCTGTTTCATGAGGGGTTTCCTCAATCCTAAGGAGATTTTTTTTCTTTTTTTTTTTTCTCCTGAGGATTGAGGAAACCCCTCATGAAACAGGCCTGTAGAGATGAAATAGTCTTGTGATTTTTTCCCCACACATACATATATATATATATATATATATATATATATATATATATATATATATATATATATATATATATATATATATATATATATATATTAGGGATGTCCAATAATGGCTTTTTGCCGATATCCGATATTCCGATATTGTCCAACTCTTTAATTACCGATATCAACCGATACCGATATCAACCGTTATATGCAGTCGTGGAATTAACACATTATTATGCCTAATTTGGACAACCAGGTATAGTGAAGATAAGGTACTTTTTAAAAAAAATTAGTCAAATAAGATAAATAAATTCAAAACATTTTCTTGAATAAAAAAGAAAGTAAATCAATATAAAAACAGTTACATAGAAACTAGTAATGAATGAAAGTTAGTAAAATTAACTGTTAAAGGTTAGTACTATTAGTGGAGCAGCAGCACGCACAATCATGTGTGCTTACGGACTGTATCCCTTGCAGACTGTATTGATATATATTGATATATAATGTAGGAAGCAGAATATTAATAACAGAAAGAAACAACCCTTTTGTGTGAATGAGTGTAAATGGGGGAGGGAGGTTTTTTGGGTTGGTGCACTAATTATAAGTGTATCTTGTGTTTTTTATGTTGATTTAATTTAAAAAAAAACAAAAACAAAAAAAACGATACCGATAATAAAAAAAACGATACCGATAATTTCCGATATTACATTTTAACGCATATATCGGCCGATAATATCGGCCTGCCGATATTATCGGAAATCTCTAATATATATATATATATATATATATATATATATATATATATATATATATATATATATATATATATATATATATATATATATATATATATATATATATATATATATATATATATATATATGTATCTGTTTATATTTAATTTTATTTCTGATTATTATTATTAATGTATTATTATTATTATTATTTTTTTCCCCTGTTTATTTAATCAATGTATTTGTGGATATTACTTAGTTTTTTGTTATTGTTTCTTTCTTTTTTTGGGGGGTGGGGGGGGGGTGGGGGGGTGGTATGGGTGGGATATAAACAAAAATACCTTGACATTTAGGGCACACAATAGATGTATGATTTATATGAATATGATGTAATGGATATGAATGTCTGATGTTGGATGTCAATAAAAAAATTAAAATAAAAAAAATAAAAAAATTTTTAAAAAAAAGATGGAAAGTGTAGCTGCCATTATGATGTGTAAGTCTTGAATTATACAAAGTATTTCAATGGTTGGAATCTGCCCTATGGTAATCTAATTAGTTACTATGTGTGGAGGGAGGTGTGGCCAGTTAGGGCTGAGTTTGCACTGGCTCCCTGTTCATTTTAGAATTTATTTTAAATCTTTGCCGTTTGTTTTTAAAGCTTTACATGGACTGGCACCTCAATATATCTCGGACTTCATCCAAATGTACAATCCTGCGCGCGCTCTGAGGTCCGAGAGCCAGCTCCAGCTCGTGGTGCCCAAGACCAGACTTAAATCCAGGGGAGACAGGGCCAAGCTCTGGAACACTCTGCTCCTCCATGTTCAAACTGCTCCCACAGTGGAGTGTTTTAAGTCTCGTCTTAAGACCCACTTTTATTCTTTGGCTTTTAACACTACGTGAGTTGTGTGGTCCTCTGTTGTCCTCTTTTTATACATTTTGATTTCTATTTACTGTTTTAATTGGTTTTTCCCTTTAAAATCGTTTTTAATCATATTTATTTTTTATATTGGTTCTATATTTATTTATTTTTTGTTTTTATTCAGTCATTGGTGGAGCTAAGGATAATATTTGATTATTGTTTTTAATATTGTTTTTAATATTATTTTTAATATTGTTGTGCAGCACTTTGGAAACATTTTTGTTGTTTACATGTGCTACATAAATAAAGTGGATTGGATTGGATTGCAAGGGATTCTGGGTATTTGTTCTGTTGTGTTTATGTTGTGTTACGGTGCGGGTGTTCTCCCGAAATGTGTTTGTCATTCTTGTTTGGTGTGGGTCCACAGTGTGGCGCATATTTGTAACAGTGTTAAAGTTTTTTTTATACGTCCACCCTCAGTGTGACCTGCATGGCTGTTGATCAAGTATGCCTTGCAGTCACCTACGTGTGTCTGCGGAAGCCGCATACAACATGTGACTGGGCCGGCACGTTATTTGAATGGTGAAAAAGCGGACGCGACGGCGGGTTGTAGAGGACGCTAAAGGCGGTGCCATCACGGCACACCCTTAATATTGTTGTCCGGGTGAAAATCGGGAGAAATTCGGGAGAATGGTTGCCCCGGGAGATTTTTAGGGGAGGGGCAATGAAATTCGGGAGTCTCCTGGAAAAATCGGGAGGGTTGGCAAGTATGAGCAAAGGTCACCGCCTCTGTCTATGGTGTTGACGGCGAGACACAGCTGACAGTAAGCGGCCGAGAGCAGGGGGAGAGAAAGAGAGAGGATACGGACGTGACTGAAACGCCGTAACACAGAACACTGCAAAACAAAAATACTGCAATACAAAAGGCCATAACACATTACGAAACACTACAAAACATAACGTAGCGATTTGACACGACGTAAAACACAAACAGTGAAACACAAAACGCTGCAACACGGAGCATCGTGACATGAGATGGCGTGGAACGGAACGCCGTAAAACGGAACGCGGTGACGCAGCATCAAGGTACCTGTGGCGGTGGGGGCGTGGTTATGGGCGTGGTCACTATGACAACAAACACGAAACTTCGTAACATACGAAGTAGGGTTGTACAGTGTACTGATTAAGTACCACGGTACTAATTAATCACAAACAGTACTATACTCCCTCTAAAAAAATAAAGGCTCCCTTTTTTACAGCTTGTCCTTAAGAATTTAGACAAAATAATAGAATGATAAATGACACAATATGTTACTGCATATGTCAGCAGACTAATTAGGAGCATTTGTTTGTTTACTTACTACTAAAAGACAAGTTGTCTAGTAATGTCACTATTTTATTTAAGGACAAACTAGCAATAATAAACATATGTTTAAAGGCCTACTGAAATGAATTGTTTTAATTTAAACGGGGATAGCAGATCTATTCTATGTGTCATACTTGATCATTTCGCTATATTGCCATATTTTTGCTGAAAGGATTTAGTAGAGAACAACGACGATAAAGATTGCAACTTTTGGTATCTGACCTAAAAAAGGCTTGCCCCTACCGGAAGTAGCGTGACGTAGTCAGTTGTACATTTCCTCAAAGTTCCCTATTGTTTACAGTGATGGCGGCCAGAAGTGAGAGCGATTCGGACCGAGAAAGCGACGATTTCCCCATTAATTTGAGCGAGGATGAAAGATTTGTGGATGAGGAAAGTGCAAGTGAAGGACTAGTGGGGAGTGGAAGCGATTCAGATAGGGAAGATGCTGTGAGAGCCGGGGGTGACCTGATATTCAGCTGGGGATGACTACAACAGTAAATAAACACAAGACATATATATACTCTATTAGCCACAACACAACCAGGCTTATATTTAATATGCCACAAATTAATCCCGCATAACAAACACCTAAGTGTTTGTTATGCTAGCTCCTAGCTCCTAGCTCCTGTCCATATAACCAGCCAATACAATTCAAACACCTGCACAACACACACAATCACTCAGCCCAAAGGACCGTTCACCTAACCCAAGGTTCATAAAGCTTATATATTTACCCAAAGTTACGTACGTGACACGCACGTACGGGCAAGCGATCAAATGTTTGGAAGCGCAGCTGCGTACTCACGGTACCGCGTCTGCGTCTGTGTATCCAAATCAAAGTAATCCTGGTAAGAGTCTCTGTTTTCCGAGTTCTTCGATCTTGACTGCATCTTTCGGGAATGTAAACAATGAAACGCCGGCTGTGTTGTGTTGCTGACTTCCCTCGCAAAATACTCCGCTTCGCACCGACAACTTTCTTCTTTGCTTGCTCAGCTTCTTTCTCCATAATGCAATGAACAAATTGCAACAGATTCACCAACACAGATGTTCAGAATACTGTGCAATAATGAGATGAAAACAGAGCTATTTTGTATTGGCTTCAATGGGGTACCGATACTTCTGTTTCACTGGCTACGTCACGCGCATACGTCATCCTCCGAAGGCGTTTTCAACCGGAAGTTTAGCGGGAAATTTATAATTGCACTTT
>NC_084732.1:417500-455000 GCF_033978785.1 Entelurus aequoreus | reverse complement strand
TAATAGACTGTATTTATATTATTCACATGTGAATAAGGCTGTATAATAGACTGTATTTATATTATTCACATGTGAATAAGGCTGTATAATAGACTGTATTTATATTATTCACATGTGAATAAGGCTGTATAATAGACTATATTTATATTATTCACATGTGAATAATGCTGTATAATAGACTGTATTTATATTATTCACATGTGAATAATGCTGTATAATAGACTGTATTTATGTTATTCACATGTGAATAATGCTGTATAATAGACTATATTTATATTATTCACATGTGAATAAGGCTGTATAATAGACTATATTTATATTATTCACATGTGAATAATGCTGCATAATAGACTGTATTTATGTTATTCGGATTAAATACATTCAGAATGTTTACATGGTTCTTCTTCATTGTACTTTGTAAACACTTTAAGTTTGAAGAGTTTCTTGAAGTGGATCATATTAGTACATTGTCTGATTGCTTCGCTTAATCCATTCCATAATTTCATTCCACATACTGATGTACTGAAGGTCTTAAGTGTTGTACATGCATACAAATGTTTTAAATAAAAATTTTCTCTCTTATATTTCTCCTCTTTTTTTGCTGTTTGCAAATTCACTTTACCGTGAAATTTCAGTATCTTTGATTCAATAAATAAAGGATTTGTATGTTCTCTATATCAAACATTATGTATTATTGAAGGGATTGAAGGTCACGGGCTTAGCTGCTTACGTGCAGTGATTTCTCCAGATTCTCTGAACCCTTTGATGATATTACGAACCGTAGATGGTGAAATCCCTAAATTCCTTGCAATAGCTGGTTGAGAAATGTTGTTCTTAAACTGTTAGACAATTTGCTCACGCATTTGTTGACAAAGTGGTGACCCTCGCCCCGTCCTTGTTTGTGAATGACTGAGCATTTCATGGAAGCTGCTTTTATACCCAATCATGGCACCCACCTGTTCCCAATTAGCCTGTTCACCTGTGGGATGTTCCAAATAAGTGTTTGATGAGCATTCATCAACTTTCTCAGTCTTTTTTACCACTTTTGCCAGCTTTTTTGAAACGTGTTGCAGGCATCAAATTCCAAGTAAACTAATATTTGCAAAAAAATTTAGTTTTCCAGTTCGAACGTTAAATATCTTGTCTTTGCAGTCTATTCAATTGAATATAGGGTGAAAATGATTTGCAAATCATTGTATTCTGTTTTTATTTAGAATAGAATAGAATATAATAGAAAGTACTTTATTGATCCCTGGGGGAAATTCAGCACCACAGTTCGCTCGCAATAAACAATAATGTGAATAATATAAATACAGTCTATTATACAGCATTATTCACAAGTGAATAACATAAATGCAGTCTATTATACAGCATTATTCACATGTGAATAACATAAATACAGTCTATTATACAGCATTATTCACATGTGAATAACATAAATACAGTCTATTATACAGCATTATTCACATGTGAATAATATAAATACAGTCTATTATGCAGCATTATTCACATGTGAATAACATAAATACAGTCTATTATACAGCCTTATTCACATGTGAATAATATAAATACAGTCTATTTTACAGAATTATTCACATGCGAATAATATAAATACAGTCTATTTTACAGAATTATTCACATGTGAATAATATAAATACAGTCTATTATACAGCATTATTCACATGTGAATAACATAAATACAGTCTATTATGCAGCATTATTCACATGTGAATAACATAAATACAGTCTATTATACGGCATTATTCACATGTGAATAATATAAATACAGTCTATTATGCAGCATTATTCACATGTGAATAACATAAATACAGTCTATTATACAGCCTTATTCACATGTGAATAATATAAATACAGTCTATTTTACAGAATTATTCACATGCGAATAATATAAATACAGTCTATTTTACAGCATTATTCACATGTGAATAACATAAATACAGTCTATTATACAGCATTATTCACATGTGAATAACATAAATACAGTCTATTATACAGCATTATTCACATGTGAATAACATAAATACAGTCTATTATGCAGCATTATTCACATGTGAATAACATAAATATAGTCTATTATACAGCATTATTCACATGTGAATAATATAAATAAAGTCTTATACAGCATTATTCACATGTGAATAACATAAATACAGTCTATTATGCAGCATTATTCACATGTGAATAACATAAATACAGTCTATTATACAGCATTATTCACATGTGAATAATATAAATACAGTCTATTATACAGCATTATTCACATGTGAATAATATAAATACAGTATATTATACAGCATTATTCACATGTGAATAATATAAATACAGTCTATTATACAGCATTATTCACATGTGAATAACATAAATACAGTCTATTATACAGCATTATTCACATGTGAATAATATCAATACAGTCTATTATGCAGAATTATTCACATGTGAATAACATAAATACAGTCTTTTTACCATGTACACAACGTGCCAACTTCACTGGTTTTGGGGTTTGTATTAAATGAGACAAAACGTGTGTTTTTCCTGCTGAATACCACATATTATCTGGACAAAATACCACTCACTTCTGTTTAGGTGTGTAATGGCACAAGTAATTAGATTTGTTTTCCCATTGGAAAATCATAGTGTTAAACATCACTGTGAAATATGGACCAAGTGTCAGATTCAAACACTGATGAAATCCATTAAACAGGACAAGAAGCAAAGAATCAAACAGAGACAGAATTTAATTTGGCTCAATTTTGAGGAGAAACGTCCGGTCTGTACTCTAGTAAAGCTTCCAGCACGCTCTAACGAAAAAAGGTTCACGTCTCCTCCTTTATTTGGATATTCCCTGTTTACACAACAACAGCTTTTTCTAAAGGAATGGGGGGTATGCAAAAAGCCATTGTTTTCGGTCAGAAAGAAAAAGATGCCTCGGGCTTAGGCTGGTCCTGGATCGAGCTTGGGCAAGTCTTGGATCACAATAGATAACCCCCCCCTCCCGTCTCCTCCCGTCGTACACAATGGAATTTTCCAAGCCTTTGGCTTGGTGCAACAAAGGCAGCCTCTTGTCTGTTCATTGGGAACTCAGAGAACGGAAAGTTTTTTGATAATTTACATACAATTTTTCTGACACAAAGACAAGTGGATAATAATCAATAAACAAGTGGATAATAATCAATAAAATATACGAGACGGAATTATTAAAAGTCTCCACCTGAACCACGAAGCACTGGGAATAAATGTAGGGTTCATGTTGTTGCAGGACATACCAGTGGTGACATACTCTATGGCGTGTTGGATACAGGACTAATGGTGCTGCATGTCACCAGGAGACGTAATGAATCATAACACCAGTACTAGTTCTTTCTCACAGGAAATAAACCAACGTTAAAAAGCAGCACTTAATATGGCTGAAGTGCGGCGGCGTGACAAATGAAAGTGTCATAATTAGGCTGGGCACATTCAAGCCGGGTAGGACCATCCGTCTCCCTTTCCATTCTCCTACCACAAATTAGCGAGCGGGCGTGTTGGGATAATGAACCCTCGCTGGCAGACGCAGTGGACGATAGGCTGCCGGGGACACAGAGTTTTAGTCTAGTTTGTTGCATGAGGTATGGCATTTAAACTCATTTAACCACTTATAAAATTGTTATTATAATGGGGTGGCCTGACTAAACACAGGCGAACAACTTCAATTCACACTAAAAACTCTGAATGGACTCCTTATTTCTATGTCTTTTTAAGAAGAAAACTTGTTTTTTCATATATTAGTCGCACCGGACTATAAGCCACAGATATATAAGTTATTTACACAGAAATATTTTATAAATGTTTATTTACATACCTTAATTGTTTCCAAACTGTGTTTAACACGGCAGTAAAACGGCGGATCAAACAAAACAGAAGTCACCACCCACTAGCTGCGGAAGCTAGCTCACCCTTTAGAGCACAGATGTTATTTCTTGGCACTAAACCTGTTACGATTGGGTCGCATCTTACTGCGGGGTTCGTTCTCCCGGGAGGCAGACGGACCACTCCGGACAAGGCGTGCGGGTAGGAACAGGATTTAATCTTCGTCAATCAAACACATACCAAAAACAGAAAATAAGCAAAAGGAAAACTTGCCAATCGCACGGGAAGCTAAGATTAGCGCAGGAATCATAAACTAGGAGCCAAGAAATACCTGTTTTGTACAGCAAACAATGAAGCCAGACCGAGTGTGGCGAGCAACGCGAATAAATAGCTCTCTGATTAGTGGTGGACAGCAGGTGAGCGTGCCGACCACTAACCAGAGGCAGGTCAACCCAATTAATCCCCATGGAAACCAAAAACAAACCCAGAGGTGCACAAAACAGGAACTAAGGGAGTCCAAAACTAACAGAACATGACTAAACAAAACCTGCAGAAAATAGTTCTTCTCAGGTTTCTCTGTTTACATGTTCACACTTTGCACTATTTTCTTACACTTTATTAAGCATTTCTTACATATATAAGCCGCACACAATACATTTAAAAATAAGAATAAAAAATGCTTTCATATAATAGTCGCACCACATATACATATACATATACATATATATATATATATATATATATATATATATATATATATATATATATATATATATATATATATATATATATATATATATATATATATATATATATATATATATATAAATACAATGTGAAATTAGTTATTTACATATAAATATTTATAAATGTTTATTTACAGACCTTAATTGTTTCCAAACTGTGTCTAACAAGGCAGTAAAATGGCGGATCAAACAAAACAGAAGTCACCACCCACTAGCTGCGGAAGCTAGCTCACCCTTTAGAGCACAGATGTCATTTCTTGGCACTAAATCTGCAGAAAATAGTTAATAATAATAATAATAATAATAATAATAATAATAATAATAATAATAATAATACATTTTATTTGGTATAGCGCTTTTCAGTGTACTCAAAGACGCTTCACAGCATAAAAAAATAAAATATAAAACAGTTCAAATTAATAACATAAAATACAGGAAATATAAAAGCAGTACATTGTAAAATACATAATAGTTCTTCTCAGGTTTCTCTGTTTTACATGTTCACACTTTGCACTATTTTCTTACACTTTATTAAGCATTTCTTACATATATAAGCCGCACACAATAAATTTAAAATATATATATATATATATATATTTTTTTTTATTTATTTATTTATTTATTTTTTTTTATTTATTTTTTTTTTTGTTTTTTTTTTATAATGTCCTGCCCAGCTTCTCGGGCAAATCATATAGCAGATGTAGATGCCCATATCGGCTGTTCAGATTTACTTTACAAAAGATGTAACAAACGCACCCAAGTTCCCCGGGTGTCTTTGCCACTACGCAATTAAGGAGTCACGGGTGGGACCTGATATTCAGCTGGGAATGATTAATATATTAAATAAACACAAGACATGTATAACTATTAGCCACAAAACGATCAGGCTTATATTTAATATGCCACAAATTAATCCCGCATAGCAAACAACTCCCCCCTCCCGTCCATATAACCCGCCAATATAAATCAAACACCTACACAACACACTAAATCCCACAGCCCAAAGTTCATACAACACATATATTTCCCCAAAGTCCCAAAAGTTACGTACGTGACATGCACGTAGCGTGACATGCACGTACGGGCAAGCGATGAATGTTTGAAAGCCGCAGCAGTGTACTCACGGTACCGAGACTGCGCATCCAACTCAAAGTCCTCCTGGAAAGAGTCCCTGTTCTCCCGGTTCTCCACAGGCCAATGGAAAGCACACCAAAAAAGTCAAAAAGCCGATTATTCCAAGAAGTGGCTCCGTGGCAAAAAACACTGCGTCTGACAGGTGCTCCAGGTGGTTAGTGACGTCACTTTCCGCTTCCGCCCGGTCTGATAGAACCGGATGCCTTTTATATCCCCACATATTATTTACGTACATATTTAATATTAACAAGATTATTAAATACGCCTGTAACAGTTTATAATAAGTAAATGGATGACAATAAGTATATATATATATTTATTTTCCCAGCTGAGCACAAGTTAACCGTGACTGGCAATTTATTATATATATATATATATATCGATGGACCCCTATGGCCATTACATTCCCCCCCCCCCAGCCAGCGGCTTATGGGGACCATAATAGGGTTTCATGTTTACCACATTAATAGTATCCACCTTACACTTATCAGTCAACCAACGAATACTGTAATTTACAGGACCCAACTTCTTCTCTACCCGCACAGGACCTAACCATCTGGGTGCTAGTTTGGCAGAGAATTTACTTGAAGCTTTGGAAAGTGGGTGCGCCCTAATCCAGACCAGATCCCCAACTACAAAGTGTACATCTTTGTGTCGTGCATTATAATATCTGGCTTGTCGAGCTTTGGACGCGCCTACATGTCTCTCCACTTCGTCCTTTAGGTGTGTGTGTGTAAGTATGGTGTGATATGCAGATGTGTGTGGTGGTGGAGCTTTGTGCACCAGTCGTTCCAGGGGTCCCATCAGATTCCGCCCGAGAGTCAACCTGGCAGGGGTTGAACCAGTCGTCTCATGGACAGCGGTGTTAAGGGCAAACCGGAATTCAGGCAGCCACTTATCCCAGTCTTGATGATGGTTCCCTACGAAGGCGGCAATCATAGTCTTGAGGGTGCGATTGACTCGTTCTGTCATGTTGGTTTGGGGGTGGTAAGCTGTGGTTAGTTTATGGGTTACCCCCCAGGATTCGCACAGACGGGACATCAGTTGGCTTGTGAACTGTGGCCCTCGGTCAGACACAAGATATGTGGGAACTCCCCAGCGAGTGAAAATGTCATTTTTGAGAATTTGGCAGACCTTGGGAGTTTTGGCGTCTTTCAGGGCAAAAAGCTCTACCCACTTGGAGTAGTAGTCCACCACCACCATCAGCACAGAGTTCCGGTCCTTACTGAGGGGAAAAGGTCCCATGAAGTCCACCCCCAGCATCTCTCCTGGGGCGTTGACAGTAGAGGACTGGAGTTGTCCAGCTGGCTTGTCGTTGGGGTTTTTGTATTGTTGACAAGTCCTGCATGCTTGGACGTGACTCCAGACGTCTTTCCTTACTGTCGGCCACCAAGCTACTTCCAGAATCTTCAAGAGCGTCTTCATTCTCCCCAGATGTCCTCCGAATGGACTGTCATGAAAGTAGGCCAGGAACTGCGGCACCAGAGACAATGGCACTACCAGCTGATAATTGAAGCCGCCATACTTAGATGGTACTCCCCGGTACCACACCCCTTGCTGAAGTTGATAGTGGATCCGGCCAGGTGTAGGTTGGTCAACAGAAGGTCCACATTCCAGACATGTTGTATCAGTTTTTTGAGCCTCAGAAAGATCTTGCAGTGTGCTGGGGAGATCTGACCAGTAGGTTTTCGGAACGACAAGGCAAATCTTCCCTTCTGGTGATTGGGGTGCCCGTGACAATGCATCCGGTACCACATTGCAGCAGCCCTTCTTGTAATGGACTCTGAATGTGAATCCCTGTAGTCTCAGCGTCCATCGTGTAAGTCGGGACGAAGTCTTAGGGCAGTTGAATGCCCAGGCAAGAGCACTGTGGTCCGTGAAGACATCAAAAGTTGTTCCCTCGAGGAAATGTCTCCACTTCTCAACTGCCCACACCACAGCCAAGCACTCTTTTTCGGCAGTGGAGTAGCGGACTTCAGCTCCTTGGAGCGCTCTGGAGGCAAAGGCAATTGGCCGTTCTTCACCTTCAAGGCGTTGCATCAGGACCGCGCCGAGGCCCAAGTCACTGGCATCACAGTGAACCTGCAAACTGATTTGTGGATGGGGCTGAGCAAGCACTGGTGGAGACTGTAAAAGGGATTTGAGGTGGTCAAAGGCCTCCTGGCAGGTAGGACTCCACTCCCAAGGAACATCCTTCTTCTTTAGTTGGTTTAGAGGAGACGAAATGTCGGCCAGCCTGGGGATGAACTTGTGGTACCAGCCGACCATGCCAAGAAACCTCTGAAGACTCTTCAGGTCTGTGGGAGGGGGGTATGCAGTTATTGCTGATATTTTTTCCGGATCTACTTCCACTCCTTTGCCTGATATTAGGTGTCCAAGGAAGGTGAGCTGATCTTGAAGCAGGTGGCATTTCTTGATGTTGAGTGTAAGGTTTGCTTGTTGTAATTTTGCAAACACCGCTTCAAGGTCAAGCAGGTGTTGTTCTTCTGTTTGTGAAAACACAATGATGTCATCAATGTACACGAAACAGATCCTTCCCCTAAGCTCACCCAGAACTGTCTCCATTAAACGCTGGAAGGTCGCCCCAGCATTGCGCAGTCCAAATGGCATGAGTTTATATTGATATAGGCCCAGATGTGTGATCATGGCAGTCTTTGGCTTGCTATCCTCATCCATGGCAACCTGCCAGTAGCCACTCTGCAGGTCAAGGGAGCTGAAATATTTTGCACCTTGCAATGACTCCAGGATCTCATGTATGAGGGGCATGGGATAGGCGTCATGCTGGGTTTTGGCGTTCAAGCCCCTGTAGTCCACACAGAATCGGGGTGTTCCATCCTTCCTGGGTGTCAGAACAACAGGAGAGGCCCACGGAGATGTTGATGGCTCTATCACTCCAGTGCTGATCATTTTTTTGATTTGTTCCTCGATTATTTCTTGTTTTTGACTGGACACTCTGTAAGCCCGCTTCCTCACAGGCATCTCATCCATGGTGGTGATTTGATGTTTAATTACCCTGGTGGCCCCAGTAGTCTCAGTCCACACAGTTGGCCACTTCTGCAGCAGTGGTCGCACCACCTCAGGTTGGGATTCGAGGAGGGGGATGGCAGACTGATTAACTTGGGGTTCTTCATTTATGGCCATGTAAAAATTAATGGAGGAACCAGGGTGAGTCCAGCGAAGCATTTCTCTGCCTTTGGGGAGAAATTTGAATTCTCTCCCTCCGGGCATGACATACCTCCTGAGATGAGGTTTGAGTACCATTTGTGATGTGGTCATGAAGTCGAGACCTAACAACAAGGGCATACATAAGTGGCCATCAGCCATCACATGAATCTGTAGGGTGGTATGACAGTCATGCAGATTGAGGAGCAGGGTGGCTTTTCCAACTGCTTGGTTTATTTGTCCATTTGCCATGACAAACTTTGGAATGCCGCTTGGCTCCAGAACCTCGCCGCACTTCCTCACAGCCTTCCACAGCGTATGACTCATTAGTGAGTACGTGCATCCGGAGTCCAGGACTCCATCTCCTTTAGAGCCGCGCATGCTAATAGGGACCACCAGGAGGGATTGTTCGCCCATAGCAGCGGCAAGGTCGGCCCCACTTCGACTCGGCCCATGCTCCATCTTCTTGCCAGATCTTTTTGGAGGGTTGCTTTGTTGGACACGACTCCAATAGTCTTTACTATTTGTCCAATCTCGTTCAATCAGGGATCCCACCTTGACCAGCTGTTCTACCGTTGTCACGATTCCACGTAGACTACTGGCCAACCTGGGATTGCAGGCACCGAGTATGCGACGCACGATCTCGGCTTCCTCCATGTCATGTCTCCACTTCAGGCAGAGGGCACGATAATCATATGCGAAATCTCGCAAGCACTGATTAGGAGTTTGAAGAATGGAGTGGAGCTGCATCTCAATCTCGGATTGGTAGTCAGTTGGCAAAAAGGCTTCCAGGAAAGACTGCTTAAATGTAGACCAGCTGGTTATGGTACTGCGGGCTGCCGACCACCAACTCCTGGCAGGACCTTTTAAGACAGCATTGAGTGTTCCCACCAGCTCAGCATCGCTCAGAGGGCGGAGTGCTAAAAAGTTTTCACACTGTTCGATGAAATCGGTGACATCAGCTGAGCCTCTGGACTCTCCAAACTGAGGAAACTCCATCCTGATGGGTGGTCTGACTGTGGCAGCAGGTGTAATGGCGGTGACAGCAGGTGGTCTGGCAGTGACAGCAGGTGCAGTGGTGGTGACAGCAGGTGCAATGGTGACAGCAGGTGGTCTGGCTGTGACAGCAGGTGCAATGGTGACAGCAGGTGGTCTGGCGGTGACAGCAGGTGTAATAGGGAAGGTGATGTCTCGGACAGGCGGGTGGTGGTGGACTGGTATGGCGGCTGCAGGAGTGGAGAAGCTAGCTGGTCGCCAAAACCTTCGGGTTTTAACAAGGGTATTTTTCAATTCCTCTCCCCACCTTTCATCTCTTCGACGCAGACATGCTGCGACAGCTTGGTCGAAGTTCTGCACCTTCGTGTCCACATACGCTTTCATCTCTGCCGCCATGGCCTCCATCGCTGCCCTAAGTCCATCCTCCCGGTTAAGGGTGCTGTCGACCGCTTCTGTGAGTCGGTTCTCCAGAATGTCCACTCGTTGTTGCAGCGTTAGAAGTTGCTCCAGGACAGCTTCTGGTTCCACCCCATCCTCTTCCTCTGCTGCCGCCTCCTGTCTGGACTGTTCTAAATACATAGAGTCCAGCAAGTTAGTCAGCTCAGCAACACCATTTGGATTGGGCCTACTGGTGACATGGCGGAAAGGGTCAAGGGGCGGAGTTGAGTCCTGGGCTGCATCAGCAAAGTCCTGTCTGTCATCTTCCTCCATTAGGGAGTGGCTGCTGGTTGACATTGCTCCAATTAAACTAATTATGTGTAAGTATTTATTAATTGTCGTATATGTAAGTGTCTATGTGTGTAAATGTATAAAAATAGTATGTCTTTATGTACCAGAAAATGGATGTATATATGTATCAAAATGTAGAAAAAATGGTGACACAATAGGAGTGTGTGTCACACTGATGACTATTTAAGGGTAAAAATGAACCCAATATGAATTTATATTTTAACAAGACAAATAATGTTTATATACTACTTATTCCCCTTAAAGTGCTTTGCAAAAAACAACGAAAATAAAAGTCGCTGATATAAATGACACACTAAGCCCCGCTCCCCTGTACGGGCCACCACTCTGTAACAAACGCACCCAAGTTCCCCGGGTGTCTTTGCCACTACGCAATTAAGGAGTCACGGGTGGGACCTGATATTCAGCTGGGAATGATTAATATATTAAATAAACACAAGACATGTATAACTATTAGCCACAAAACGATCAGGCTTATATTTAATATGCCACAAATTAATCCCGCATAGCAAACAACTCCCCCCTCCCGTCCATATAACCCGCCAATATAAATCAAACACCTACACAACACACTAAATCCCACAGCCCAAAGTTCATACAACACATATATTTCCCCAAAGTCCCAAAAGTTACGTACGTGACATGCACGTAGCGTGACATGCACGTACGGGCAAGCGATGAATGTTTGAAAGCCGCAGCAGTGTACTCACGGTACCGAGACTGCGCATCCAACTCAAAGTCCTCCTGGAAAGAGTCCCTGTTCTCCCGGTTCTCCACAGGCCAATGGAAAGCACACCAAAAAAGTCAAAAAGCCGATTATTCCAAGAAGTGGCTCCGTGGCAAAAAACACTGCGTCTGACAGGTGCTCCAGGTGGTTAGTGACGTCACTTTCCGCTTCCGCCCGGTCTGATAGAACCGGATGCCTTTTATATCCCCACATATTATTTACGTACATATTTAATATTAACAAGATTATTAAATACGCCTGTAACAGTTTATAATAAGTAAATGGATGACAATAAGTATATATATATATTTATTTTCCCAGCTGAGCACAAGTTAACCGTGACTGGCAATTTATTATATATATATATATATATCGATGGACCCCTATGGCCATTACAAAGAGAAGTGTAGGATTCTTCTCTTGTTGCCTTACTTGTATTTTGACTTTATTAAATGTATTTATATTATCATTTGGTGCAGCCGGGCCGGAGCAGGAGGGGATAGAAAGAGAGAAAAAGGAAGACAGAGGGGGGAATTGTGGGGACAAGAGGGGGATTAGACAGAGACAAAAACAACAACAGCAAACACAACAACAACAACAACAGAGCAACATCAGCAAATATGACATGTACAAATATGATGGTAAAAGTAATAGCAAATAAGCAGTTAGCGAAAATTTAAAAAAAAAAAAAAAAAAAAATACAGAAATGACAATGAGCATTATTACACTAAAAATGGAGCAATATGAATACCAATAGAAATAGTGCTATTGATAATAAACAATACCAGTACTTTACCTTTATTATCAACAATACAATTGTTCAAATGCAACAATACATATACGTAATGATAACTTGAGATACGAAAGAATGCAGAAAAATGGAGGGGAAGAAAGAGAAGCAACCTTAACCTTGTAGATTGTTATAGTAACAATAGGTTAAGCTTTGTCAGTGTGCCATGTGTTATACCCAGTTTACCCTAGGGCAACAACGTTAATATATGTTTGATGAAACGTGATTATGTGCATGAGTGTATGTGTGCATATGTACTTGTATATGTACAGTATGTGTATGTGTGCTTGTACAGTGAATGTATATGTACAGTATGTGTATATGTGTGTACAGCGAATGTATATGTACAGTATGTGTATACAGTATGTGTGTTTGAACAGTGAATGTATATGTACAGTATGTGTAAATGTGTGTTTGTACAGTGAATGTATATGTACAGTATATGCATGTGTGTGTTTGTACAGTGAATGTATGTGTAGTATGTGTGTGTTTGTACAGTGAATGTATATGTACAGTATGTGTATATGTATGTTTTTACAGTGAATGTATATGTACAGTATGTGTATACAGTATGTTTGTATAATGAATGTGCGTGTGGAAGTACGAACTTTGAGTGTGTAAATATGTACTGTATTTATTTGTATATGTATGTGGGAGCGTAGGTACCTATGTATGTCTGTATGTATGTGTGTGAGTATATGTGAATTTGCATGTACAATACATTTGACTCCCAGTGTGTGCGGGAGCCAGAGTACGGCCCCAGCCTCCCCGAGAGCCCATCTCACAAACAGTAGGTGTGGTGCCCAGGGAACCAGGGGCCACCGCCCCCACGCAGCCAAGACGGACAGCGACAGGAACCCCAGAGCCTGGCCCACCGTGCCGCCCACAAGGGCCAGCAGCAGGCCGCAGACAGACGCACCCGGCAGAGGACAAGGCACGAGAAAAACAGGGGGAAGCCAGACCCCAAGCCAGCGAGAGACCACACCCCACACGGACAGAAAGGCGGGACGCCCCGCCCGAGGGGCCCGGAGACCCCCCGCAACCGGACGGGAAGACCGCCCCCGCCCCACCGGCAACAGGGCCCCCACGAGCCCCCCCCCACCCCCGGAGAGCGCGGCGAGGCCAGCCCACGGCCACCCCACCCAAGCCGGCCGCCACAGGACCACCCAGCACGGGGCCACAGGAACCACCCACCCCACCCGCAGGGACCCCAACGATGGAGATGGAACAACCAGCAACCGCCCCGCCGAGTCCCCCCCCGCGAGGTAGGGGAATAAATAAATAAAATAAATAAATACATAATAATAATAATAATAATATTAATAAAATATATTTTTTTTAAAAAGAGGGGGAAAAATAAATAAATAAATAATTAAATCTATTTATGAAAATAAATAAATAAATAAATAAATAAAAAAAGAATTAAAAGAAGATCACAGACATGCTGACACACAAGGTCGCTACCCCAACAACTGGCTGACTCGCAGCACCTCGGAATACCCTGCAGCACCAAGCCACCACAGTAGACGCAGGGACCAGACCCAGCAGGCCCCAACCAAGACGGCCACCCGGAAGGGATGGACGGCGGGACCCAGGAGCTCCAGACACGCAGTCCGGATGCAGTAGCCTGAGGCGCCGACCCCCACCCGACAGGCAGGCCCAGAACGTACCCCCAGAAATATACATACATATATATATACATACACATAAACAAACACATGTACACATACACACACATACACATGCATACACATACACATATATATACATACATACATACATACATACATACATACACACACACACATACACATACATATACACAGTTTGTCAGCCCCGACAACCACCACGCGCGCGCGCTGCCACCAGTCACAACATCAGCCACCCCCCTGCACCAGACCCAGCAGCCACGGGCGCCCACACCACAAACAAACGGCAGCAGAAACAGCAGCCACAACACCCACAGACAGCCAGCACCACCCAATCAAATCAAAGCGATCAAAAAATAAACCGCGACCGGCAACCACACGCCAACAGGATCACAGATACCAGCCAGCGCCAGCCCGCCAGCAAGCCCAAACGCCAACACGCAAACAAGAGACACCAACACCCCCCCCCCCCGCCAAAAGACCCCACCACCCCAACCCAAACCCGCACAAACACACCACCGCCCAAACAACCGAGACACAGTATCCAGACCAGACACGGGCGCCGCGCCGCCACCACATCAGGTCGCCAACAGAGACCCCACAGCGCAAGGTCGGGCCACACGGGCACGGACCCCACCCAACAGGAAGCGAGACCCGCGCGACGCCACACACAAAATAAAAAAATAAAATAAAATAAATAAATATATATATATACATACATACATACACATACATACACATACACATACATACACACATACACACACATATATATATATATATATATATATATATACATACACATACATACACATTAAAAAAAAAAAAAATAATAATAATAATAAATTAATAAAAGCCTGGCAGGCCACCAGAACGCAGTCCCCGGAATCCGCGCCGGCCGACGAGGCAATGAGGGGTGCGCCGAACCCCAACCCCCCCACATGCATGTGTACAAGGCCCCCAGAGTGTCTACTGTGTAGTTAAAATTAGGAGGTCAGCCATTACAGCCGACCTCCAGTCCCTATTGATGCGTGTACTGTAGCGTGAGTGAGATATGTATGCTTGTGGGAACTAATAATGCGATTAAAATTGGGGGACATCAAGGTCTTGGTGGGTCCCAACCAAGCCGAGCCCTCCAAATCCTAAGTGTCTAATATGCAGCTAAGATTGAGGGATGGCCGAGCAGGGGACAAGACAGGAGGACCGGAGCCCCATAGGAGGCATCCTCAACCCCCCGCCATGCCTCCCCGCAGGACAATCCCCCAAAGTCCTGTATTTGTGTGACTGTGTGTGCTATAAGTAGGAGGAGTAGAGGGCCCGGACATCCCCCCCCAGTCCATGCGGCCGACAACCAGGAACTACGGCCAGGAAGCCGCCCCCCCCCCACGGCCCGTGACCCACACCAGACCACTTTAGCGTGACGTCACGCGAGCCCACCCCCGCCAAACAAAGCCAGCCCCCGCCCGCCCCAACCCAACCCCGCAGAGCCCATACCAGCAACCAAACGCAGAAAAACTGCACAGCCCCATGCCCAATGCAAACACCGCATCCCGGCCATCCACACAGCAACGCACCCATACGAGTTCCGGCCAGGGGATGGTGCCCCCCAACTGGGGAAGAAGTCAATGCACCCCGTCCGCACGCCAGCCCCCAAACCAGCCGTCAAGCCAACGTCAGCCAGCCCCCACAACCCCACAAGCGCACAGATACCAGCCACAGTCCCCCAACCACTCCAACCCAACACAGCGACGCCAACCGCCGGCAGTACCACAGCAACCATCACCACCACCGCCCGTCCGCAGTACAAACACCCGCGGCCGCCGAAACCTGAAACAAAAAAAAGCGACCTACCCCGTAAACCACAACAACGCACACCCCCAGCTACCACAGAGGCCGCCAACCCACCTACCCCAACTCATCCACATACAGGCCAATCGATCCACCGGACATCCACACCCATACACACACCTACACATACATACACACATACATACACACATACACATATACATACATATATGTATATACACATACATACACATACACACATGCATGCATATACACATACACACACACACACACATATATACACCTACATACATATACATATGCACACATATACACACACATACATACACCAAAACAAAACAAAAACAAAAACAAAAAATATAAAAAATAAAAATAAAAATAAAAATAATAAATAAAATAAAATAAACCCTTTAAATAAAATAAAATAAAAATAAACATGAGGCCTGGTTGCCAACAGTGTCCAGCGCCACCAAACCCCGCAGCCATACCCGCACGTCCAGGCCCCCCCGCCCACCACCCACCAGGCACCCCATCCGGCAAAAAGCCATAAGGGCCCAGCCCCGCACCCACAGCCGGCATGCCATGGCATCTCTGCAGGCCTGGTGCCGCGATCAGCAATGCACACCGGGGCAGCGACACACACACATGTACCTACATACATACACACAGATTCCACCATACATACATACAAATGTACACACACACACACACACACACACACACACACACACACACACACACACACACACACACACACACGCACCTATATATACATGTATATAATTTAACAGAATAAATAAAATTTATTAAATAGATAATTAAAAAAATATATATATATAAGTATATATATAAATAAAATTAATAAATAAATAAGGGCGGAGTAAAACACAGGAGGGAGACCCCCGCAGGGCAGTCGGGCAGCACCGCCGGGGCCCCAACAAGGGAGGAAAGCAGCCCCCCCAACCCGGCACCAGGCAGGCACGCACAGCCGCAGCGTAGGGCGACCCCGGGCAGACCCCGCCCCGCGCCCCAGGGGAAGGAGGAAGCCCACGGACACCCGAAGCCAGAGGGGCACGAGCCGACCCCCGCCCGACAGCGGCAAGGCCCCGGCCCCACGGGCGCAACCCCCCGCCCAACCACCCACGAGAGGGGCAGCCCCCCACCCAACCCAAGGCGGCCACCCCCAACAGCTCCACCCGCACCCCAACCCCCGCCCAGGCACCCCCATCCACCCCCAGCCCCCAGACCACCCACGGATCGGCCCGCCAGGCCGGCACCAGGGAACACATTGCATATATATATATATATATGCAATGTGAAATTAGTTATTTACATAGAAATATTTTACAAATGTTTATTTACAGACCTTAATCGTTTCCAAACTGTGTCTAACAAGGCAGTAAAATGGCGGATCAAACAAAACAGAAGTCACCACCCACTAGCTGCGCAAGCTAGCTCACCCTTTAGAGCACATATGTCATTTCTTGGCACTAAACCTGCAGAAAATACTTAATAATAATAATAATAATAATACATTTTATTTGGTATAGCGCTTTTCAGTGTACTCAAAGACGCTTTACAGGATAAAAAAATAAAATATAAAACAGTTCAAATTAATAATATAAAATACAGGAAATATAAAAGCAGTACATTGTAAAATACATAATAGTTCTTCTCAGGTTTCTCTGTTTTACATGTTCACACTTTGCACTATTTTCTTACACTTCATTAAGCATTTCTTACATATTACCTTGTGGAGGGAGATGTGGCCAGCGCGCGTGCAGGAGCAAAGGTCACCGCCGCTGTCCATGGTGCTGAGGACGAGCACCATCGGGTAGGGGCGGGGCATGTGCTGACGGCGAGACACAGCTGGCAGGTGATTAGATTTCACAGGTGGTACGTGTTAATCTAATCATCTGCTGTCTTTAACAGTGAGCGGCCGGGTGCAGGAGGGGAAGGATACGGAGGTGGCTGCAAAGTCACGTCCTGTTGGGAAGAAAAACGAAAAAGAAAGTATATGGACAATAAAACATTGAGAAGTTGTGAAGTTGATAATAGTGGAACGGATAAGAAGCGACTTCCACATACCTATTTTTACACCTTCAGTTTACGAGAATATTGTTAAATGTTTAAAGTCATTTTACTACTTTGTTTACATTTGTTTTCCATGTTTGTGTTGACATTTCCTTTCTGATAGCTTAGTGGTTATAATCAGAGGAAAGTTCCATTTGTAATAAAAATGTTTACATTCAATGTATTTTTCACTAGGTTCTCATTTTCGATATTTTTTTACGATCTATCAATTATCGATATCGACCAACACTTATACTGTGATACAGTTTTCTGCCACTACTACTCACACCAAGTTAAGAATGTTCAGGATTAACCTCAATTTGCATTAATTAAAAACTTCAATTTACACTAAAAACTCTGAATTAACTCTGTATTGCTCTGTCCACTCTTGAACATTCCAACATACTAATACTACTAATAAAGTATTTTCCAGACTACAAAGCGCACCGGTATATAAGGTATATAAGCCACACCCACTCAATTTTAGAAGAAACAAATATTTTCATATATTATTCGCACCGGACTATAAGCCGCATATATATATATATACCTTGTGAAATTAGTTATTTATGTATAAATATTTTATAAATGTTTATTTACATACCTTAATTGTTTCCAAACTGTGTCTAACACGGCAGTAAAATGGCGGATCAAACAAAACAGAAGTCACCACCCACCAGGTGCGGAAGCTAGCTCACCCTTTAGAGCACAGCTGTAATTTCTTGGCACTAAACCTGCAGAAAATAGTCCTTCTCAGGTTTCTCTCCGTTTACATTTTCACACTTTGCACTATTTTCTTACATTTTATTAAGCATTTCTTATATATTACCTATTTTTGCACCTCCATTTTAAGAGAATCTTGTTAAATGTAGAACATTCTAGGACTACTAATACAGTATTTTTCAGACTTTAAGCCGCACCCACTAAATTTTAGAAGAAAAAAATATTTTCATATATTAGTCGAACCGGACTATAAGCCTCAGATATATATATATATATATATATATATATATATATATATATATATATATATATATATATATATATATATATATATATATATATATATATATATATATATATATATATATATATATATATATATATATATATATATATATATATATACATTGTGAAATGAGTTATTTACACAGAAATATTTTATAAATGTTTATTTACATACCTTAATTGTTTCCAAACGGTCTCTGTAAAACGGCAGTAAAACGGCTGATCAAACAAAACAGAAGTCAGCGTCATGGACCCACTATCTGCGGAAGCTAACTCACCCTTTAGAGCACAGCTGTAATTTCCTGTCACTAAACCTGCAGAAAATAGTCCTTCTCAGGTTTGTCCATGTTTAGATTTTGCACTATTTTGCACATTTCTTACGTCTTCCTTATTTCTGCAACATCATTTCAAGAGGTCATTGTTAAATGTTCAGTATGATTTTACTATTTTGTTTACATTTGAGTCTTTTCCATGCTGGTGTTGACATTTCCTTTCCTTTCTGCCTTGATAGCAGAGGGGATTATAATCAGAAGAAGGTTACATTTGTAAAAACTTTTACATTTAATGTATTTTTCACCAGGTTCTCATTTTCGATTTGTCATCAAAAATATCAATTATCGATATCAACCAACACTTATGCTGTGATACAGTTTTCAGTCACCACTACTCACACCAAGTTAAGAATATTCAGGATTAACCTCATTTTGCATGAATTCAAAACTTCAATTTACACTAAAAACTCTGAATTGACTCCTTATTTCTATGTCCACTCTTGAACATTCCAACAAGAACATACTAATACAGTATTTTCCAGACTATAGAGCGCGTCGGTATATAAGCCGCACACACTAAAGTTTAAAAGAAAAACATATTTTTCCGTGTATTATTCGCACCGATATAAGCCACAGATATATATATATACTAGAGATGTCCGATAATATTGGTCTGCCGATATTATCGGCCGATAAATGCGTTAAAATGTAATATCGGAAATTATCGGTATCGTTTTTTTTTATTATCAGTATCGTTTTTATTTTTTTATTTTTTATTTTTTATTAAATCCACATAAAAAACACAAGATACACTTACAATTAGTGCACCAACCCAAAAAAACCTCCCTCCCCCATTCACACAAAAGGGTTGTTTCTTTCTGTTATTAATATTCTGCTTCCTACATTATATATCAATATATATCAATACAGTCTGCAAGGGATACAGTCTGTAAGCACACATGATTGTGCGTGCTGCTGCTCCACTAATAATATTAACCTTTAACAGTTAATTTGACACATTTTCATTAATTACTAGTTTCTATGTAACTGTTTTTATATTGTTTTACTTTCTTTTTTATTCAAGAAAATGTTTTTAATTTATTTATCTTATTTTATTTGATTCATTTTTTTAAAAAGTACCTTATCTTCACCATACCTGGTTGTCCAAATTAGGCATAATAATGTGTTAATTCCACGACTGTATATATCGGTTGATATCGGTATCGGTAATTAAAGAGTCGGACAATATCGGCATATCGGATATCGGCAAAAAGCCATTATCGGACATCCCTGATATATACCTTGTGCAATGAGTTATTTACACATAAATATTGTAAAAATGTTTATTTACATACCTTACTTGTTTCCAAACTGTGTCTTTAACACGGCAGTAAAACAGCTGATCAAACAAAACAGAAGACCCACTATCTGCAGAAGCTAACTCACCCTTTAGAGCAGTGGTCCCCAACGCGGACCGATTAGTACCAGGCCGCGCAAGAAATAAAAAAATAAATAAATAAAATAAATAAATAAATAAATTAAATCAACATAAAAAACACAATATATACATTATATATAGGGATGTCCGATAATGGCTTTTTGCCGATATCCGATATGCCGATATTGTCCAAGTCTTTAATTACAGATACCGATATCAACCGATACCGATATCAACCGATATATACAGTCGTGGAATTAACACATTATTATGCCTAATTTGGACAACCAGGTATGGTGAAGATAAGGTACTTTTTTAAAAAATGAATCAAATAAAATAAGATGAATAAATTAAAAACATTTTCTTGAATAAAAAAGAAAGTAAAACAATATAAAAACAGTTACATAGAAACTAGTAATTAATGAAAATTTGTAAAATTAACTGTTAAAGGTTAGTACTATTAGTGGACCAGCAGCACGCACAATCATGTGTGCTTACGGACTGTATCCCTTGCAGACTGTATTGATATATAATGTAGGAAGCAGAATATTAATAACAGAAAGAAACAACCCTTTTGTGTGAATGAGTGTAAATGGGGGAGGGAGTTTTTTTGGGTTGGTGCACTAATTGTAAGTGTATCTTGTGTTTTTTATGTGGATTTAATAAAAACAAAAACAAAAAAAAACAAACACACAAAAAAACGATACTGATAATAAAAAAACGATACCGATAATTTCCGATATTACATTTTAACGCATTTATCGGCCGATAATATCGGCAGACCGATATTATTGGACATCTCTAATTATATATCAATATATATATCAATACAGTCTGCAGGGATACAGTCCTTAAACACACATGATTGTATTTCTTTATGAAAAAAAAAAAAATAAATAAAAAAAATATCCCCCCCCCCCCCCCCGGTCAGTGGGACAAATTTTCAAGCGTTGACCAGTCCCCAGCTACAAAAAGGTTGGGGACCACTGCTTTAGAGCACAGCTGTAATTTCCTGGCACTAAACCTGCAGAAAAACTCTGAATTGACTCCTTATTTCTATGTCCACTCTTGAGCATTCCAACAAGAACATACTAATACAGTATTTTCCAGACTATAGAGCGCATCGGTATATAAACCGCACACACTACATTTTAGAAGAAAAAAATATTTTTCCATATATTATTCGCACCTTAACACGGCAGTAAAACGGCTGAACAAACAAAACAGAAGTCAGCGCCATGGACCCACTATCTGCGGAAGCTAACTCACCCTTTAGAGCAGTGGTCCCCAACCACCGGTGCGGACCGATTGGTACCGGGCCGCACAAGAATTTTTTTATTTTATTTTATTTTTTTTATTAAATTAAATCAACATAAAAAACACAATATATACATTATATAGCAAAATAGATCAATACAGTCTGCAGGGATACAGTCCGTAAGCACACATGATTGTATGTCTTTATTTTAAAAAAAAATAATAAAATAAAAAATTACCATTATTATTAACATTATTATTAAAATGTTCAATATGATTTTACTATTTTGTTTACATTTGAGTCTTTTCCATGCTGGTGTTGACATTTCCTTTCCTTTCTGCCTTGATAGCAGAGGGGATTATAATCAGAAGAAGGTTACATTTGTAAAAATGTTTACATTTAATGTATTTTTCACCAGGTTCTCATTTTCGATTTGTCATAAAAAATATCAATTATCGATATCAACCAACACTTATGCTGTGATACAGTTTTCAGTCACCACTACTCACACAAAGTTAAGAATATTCAGGATTAACCTCATTTTGCATGAATTAAAAACTTCAATTTACACTAAAAACTCTGAATTGACTCCTTATTTCTATGTCCACTCATGAACATTCCAACAAGAACATACTAATACAGTATTTTCCAGACTATAGAGCGCGTCGGTATATAAGCCGCACACACTAAAGTTTAAAAGAAAAACATATTTTTCCGTGTATTATTCGCACCGATATAAGCCACAGATATATATATATACTAGAGATGTCCGATAATATCGGTCTGCCGATATTATCGGCCAATAAATGCGTTAAAATGTAATATCGGAAATTATCGGTATCGTTTTTTTTATTATCAGTATCGTTTTTATTTTATTTTTTATTTTTTTTATTTTTTATTTTTTATTAAATCCACATAAAAAACACAAGATACACTTACAATTAGTGCACCAACCCAAAAAAACTCCCTCCCCCATTTATACTCATTCACACAAAAGGGTTGTTTCTTTCTGTTATTAATATTCTGGTTCCTACATTATATATCAATATATATCAATACAGTCTGCAAGGGATACAGTCCGTAAGCACACATAATTGTGCGTGCTGCTGGTCCACTAATAATACTAACCTTTAACAGTTAATTTGACAAATTTTCATTAATTACTAGTTTCTATGTAACTGTTTTTATATTGTTTTACTTTCTTTTTTATTCAAGAAAATGTTTTTAATTTATTTATCTTATTTTATTTGATTCATTTTTTTTTTAAAAAGGACCTTATCTTCACCATACCTGGTTGTCCAAATTAGGCATAATAATGTGTTAATTCCACGACTGTATATATCGGTTGATATCGGTATCGGTTGATATCGGTATCGGTAATTAAAGAGTTGGACAATATCGGCATATCGGATATCGGCAAAAAGCCATTATCGGACATCCCTCCCCCCGCACGGTGCGCCCCCTCCCTTCCCGTATCATGACTTTTTTTGGACCTCACCACATCAAAAAATCAACACAAGATGTCAAAACGGCCAAAACTGTCAGGTGCCCAGGGAAGAGAAAAGAAGAGGAGGAGAAACGAGAAAAAGACAGAGGTAGCAGGTATGTACTGTTAGCCTACATTAAATTATTTGTCTGTTACAGAATGTGATAGTAACCTGGCTTTTTAGCATCAAGCTAATGTTACATGATTCGGCAATTGCTAATCAATAAATAGCTAGTTCTGTTTTAATGTCGGGTTAATATTGTGGAGGGGGCTAAATTGTTATGGAAAATAATAATGTAACGTTAGGTAATTACAGTACTCCCACCTAAAATTCCTCAGGGACATTTGTATTAGATCTTTTAAGCAGGTGTTTTTTGTTTACATTGTTATTGCCTTCTGGTTAGCTAATGTTTGCCCTGCAGGTAATAGTCACTTTTCCACCCCTTTATATATTAGGTATAGTTGTAAGCCTAGTTGTTAAAGTGCACATCATTAATGTTAATTAAGCAATATCACATGAGAGGGAATGCTGTTTTTTTTTATTTGAGCACTGCTGTGATTCGGTTAAAGATAATCATAACATAACATTCTCATATAATATGTTCATTTGCTTTCTTTAAGTAAAAAAAAAGGTCAAAGACAAAGCTATTCGGTTTCTTGTGAGTATATACACTTCACTGCCGATGTGGGGGGGGGGGGGGGCGCCACCTAAAATCTTGCCTAGGGCGCCCGATTGATTAGGGCCAGGCCTGCCTCGCACAGCTAAATGCATCCCGTATTAAAAATGCACCTGGCTTGTTTGCAGAACACGCGCCCCCTCCCCCTCACCACGATGCTAACCAACACCCCAAAGCTTTGGCCTATTTACCCAGAAAGACTGAATTTTAAAGAGTGTCCAGTCCAAAGTGGGCCGTTGTTATTTTGTGTTGTCTCTCTGTGGCCTGCTGACATACTTGCATACGAGTGTGAGGTCGCCACTGAGCTTTTTGTGGCACAGAAAGATACTCAAGAGGGAAACTTTTTGCCTAAAGTTTGGTTGTTATTCATACTACGCGCTGATAAATACTACAGAAACTGCAACACAATGACATTATTCTGACAAGAAGTGTTAATCTTTCATTTGTTTTCACCACACAAAGATTCCATCTGCATCGAATTGCATCAAACTGTAATGTATTGTTTTTGAATGGTATCGTAACCCTTGCACCTAGATTCATATCTGATCGCCATTTAAGGTAGAAATGGGGGCGATAGAACGATATCAATATATATGGCGTTAGACACCGTAATCGATATCAATAAAAAAATGCGTTCGATAAAATGTTGAATTTTTCTTCTTCTTTGTCGGAAGTATGGAAGCAAGGTTGGTTGGATGGACAACTCTTCTGGGAAGGCTGTCCACAAGGTTGCGGAGTGTGTTTATAGGAATTGTCCACCATTCTTCCACAAGCGCATAGGTGAGGTCACACACTGATGTTGTTCTGATTCATCCCAAAAGGTGTTCTATCGGGTTCAGGTCAGGACTCTGTGCAGGCCAGTCAAGTTCATCCACACCAGACTCTGTCATCCATGTCTTTATGGACCTTGCTTTGTGCACTACGGGGCCAAGCCCAACTCCTGAAAAACCAACCCCACACCATAATTCCTCCTCCAGCAAATTTCACATTCGGCACAATGCAGTCCGAAATGTAGACTGGTCCATCAGATTGCCGGATGGAAAAGCGTGATTCACCACTCCAGAGAAGGCGTCTCCACTGCTCTAGAGTCCCGTGGCGACGTGCTTTACACCACTTTGCATTGGACTTGGTGATGTATATGTTGTTGTTTGCAGAGGGAGGTGACGGCAACAGACACCAGAGGGCGGTAATGTTCAATGATTTATTATCTATATAGTTAATATATATATAATAATTAGGGATGATGTTTGATAAGAAATTATCGAGTTCGAGCCCATTATCGAATCCTCTTATCGGACCGATTCCTTATCGATTCTCTTATCGAATCCAGATAGGTTGTTGTATATGGAAAAAAACACAATATTTGGTTTAACAAAAGCTCACTTTTATTTTACAATAAAAAATAACAAAATTAATAAATATTGACTGTTACC
This sequence comes from Entelurus aequoreus, assembly GCF_033978785.1. NCBI lineage: Eukaryota > Metazoa > Chordata > Actinopteri > Syngnathiformes > Syngnathidae > Entelurus > Entelurus aequoreus. The sequence goes on along the minus strand of NC_084732.1, from coordinate 429,728 downwards.
CCCCTAAAAAAATAAGATAAATAAATATTGACTGTTGTTACCCAAAGTATATTAAGTGGGATTTTTCAGAAAAACAAATATATACAGTAACACAAAAACAACCTGTCTCTGTGATCACTATAGGTGAATAGCCATGCCTTGAGGCGTTTTTTTCCGGTCCATTATTTTTGCTGATTTTGTGACATCCCAGGAAATGACGTAGCTCAGTCATTAGACTGCCCACAGGGCATTTCTTGTGGGACAGGGTTCGTTCCCAGGGATTCAAATAAAGAACCAATTATTTTCCTTTACTATAGTGGCTTCGATAACGGAAACCGGTTCTCAAAAAGGGATTCGAGTCCATGGAATCGGTTCTTTTCTTATCGAACGGTTCTTTTCTTATCGAACAACCGGGAGAACCGGTTTCGAACATCATCCCTAATAATAACAAAAAAAACTAATAAACTATAGAATGGTGTGTGTGACAAAATCCAAAAGGGAATGAGTGTGTAGTATGTAGTATTTAACTGGGGCGTTTTACCGTAAATGTTGGAGGTGCGTGTCGGGAGGAGCGGTGCTGTCCGACAAGGGCAAGGCAGGCAGAGTTGTCCAGGGGCGGAAGCGGGGTCGAGAGGCAGGAGAGAGTCGTGGTAGTCCGGGGGCAAGCGAGGAGTCGAGAACCAGGGAGACAGGTAAGATCCAGGAGCACACGACACACAGCTTGACTCGGGGATGCACACAGGGAAGGTACAGAAGACTATATTCCGGCCCGGCATGGCAGGTTGTGCAGGCTTATGAAGGCAGCTCCTTCATTACAGGCAGGTGCGCTGATTGCCGGTGAATGACTGCAGCTGGCGGCCTGAATGTGCGCGGCCGTGGAAAACCCATTCCATGAAGCTCTCTGCGTACTGTACGTGGGCTAATTGGAATGTCACATGAAGTTTGGAGTTCCGTAGCAACTGACTGTGCAGAAAGTCTTTGCACTATGCGCTTCAGCATCCGCTGACCGCCTCTCTGTCAGTTTACGTGGCCTACCACTTGGTGGCTGAGTTGCTGTTGTTCCCAAACTCTTCCATTTTCTTATACCAAAACAGACAGTTGACTTTGCATGTAGGAATTATTCCACCCAATGGACTACGGCAGGGGTCACCAACGCGGTGCCCGCGGGCACCAGGTCGCCCGTAAGGACCAGATGAGTTGCCCGCTGGCCTGTTCTAAAAATAGCTCAAATAGCAGCACTTACCAGTGAGCTGCCTCTATTTTTTAAATTGTATTTATTTACTAGCAAGCTGGTGTCGCTTTGCTCGACATTTTTAATTCTAAGAGAGACAAAACTCAAATAGAATTTGAAAATCCAAGAAAATATTTTAAAGACTTGGTCTTCACTTGTTTAAATAAATTCATTATTATTTTTACTTTGCTTCTTATAACTTTCAGAAAGACAATTTTAGAGAAAAAATACAACCTTAAAAATGATTTTAGGATTTTTAAACACATATACCTTTTTACCTTTTAAATTCCTTCCTCTTCTTTCCTGACAATTTAAATTAATGTTCAAGTATTTTTTTAAATTTATTGTAAAGAATAATAAATACATTTTAATTTAATTCTTCATTTTAGCTTCTGTTTTTTCGACGAAGAATATTTGTGAAATATTTCTTCAAACTTATTATGATTAAAATTCAAAACAATTATTCTGGCAAATCTAGAAATTCTGTAGAATCAAATTTAAATCTTATTTCCGAGTCTTTTGAATTTCTTTTAAAATTTTTGTTCTGGAAAATCTAGAAGAAATAATGATTTGTCTTTGTTAGTAATATAGCTTGGTCTTATTTGTTATATATTCTAACAAAGTGCAGATTGGATTTTGACCTATTTAAAACATGTCATCAAAATTCTAAAATTAATCTTAATCAGGAAAAATTAGTAATGGTGTTCCATAAATTATTTTTTTTATTTTTTCATAAAGATTCGAATTAGCTAGTTTTTCTCTTCTTTTTTTCGGTTGAATTTTTGAATTTTAAACAGTCGAAATTGAAGATAAACTAATGTTTCAAAATTTAATTGTCATGTTTTCTCCTCTTTTAAACCGTTCAATTAAGTGTAAATATCCATCCATCCATCCATCTTCTTCCGCTTATCCGAGGTCGGGTCGCGGGGGCAGCAGCCTAAGCAGGGAAACCCAGACTTCCCTCTCCCCGAAATGAGTGTAAATATCATTAATTATTAATAATAACATAGAGTTAAAGGTCAATTGAGCAAATTGGCTATTTCTGGCAATTTATTTAAGTGTGTATCAAACTGGTAGCCCTTCGCATTAATCAGTACCCAAGAAGTAGCTCTTGCTTTCAAAAAGGTTGGTGACCCCTGGAGTAATGTCTGCGAGGAACGATCATAAAAATATTATAATCGGGGTGAAAAAACTATTCGAATTCCTGAGCTGGTGAAACGGATTAGTGAGCATCTGAGTAAAAAAAGACCAGGTCAACTAAAATAATGAGATCTGCCATCGTTACTGTATTTTTCGAACTACTACATACTATTTTTCCCCAAAAAAATTGACAGTGCGCCTTATAACCCGGTGTGCCTAATGTATGGAATAATTAGCTATTTGCTACAAGATGTAATGATAAGTGTGACCAGTAGATGGCAGTCACACATAAGAGATATGTGGAGCAGGTGCAACAATAACACCATTTAGCACGATGATTAATCACACTTTAATCTTGATTTCGATTTAGGCTTCTCAGCATCATAAAAATATTATAATCGGGGGGGAAAAAAAACGATTAGTGAGCATCTGAGTGAAAAAAGAGCAGGTCAACTAAAAGAATGAGATCTGCCATCGTTACCGTATTTTTCGGACTACTATACACTATTTTTCTCAAAAATCGACATTGCGCCTTATAACCCGGTACAAATAATGTACGTAATAATTCTGGCTGTGCTCACCGACCTTGAAGCTATTTTATTTGGTACATGGTGTAATGATAAGTGAGACCAGCAGATGGCAGTCAAACATAAGAGATACGTGTGGACTAAATGTTGACGCTCTATATTCATTGAGAATATAGAACATTACACACAGCGATCAAAAATCTGTCAAAATGTTTTAGTACGACTTTGGTAAACTATGAAGCCACACCGCTTGATGGATTGTCGGAGCATTACGGCTACCATAGTCAGACGTACTGTGCTTCAACATACGGGTATTATTATGTTGTGTTTTATTAAGGACCGCAAAATGGCACCTAATAGGAGACATTATCTGGCTTTTTTTTTTGCAATATTATGCAAAATTAACTTTTCTTACCTTTTGGTACCTGCTGATGTGTATTTGGGAGCTGCATAAGTCCTGAAAATTTGCCATTTTAGTCCGCGCCGTAGTCAATAAGATTATTTTTTCTGCTGGTGAAACGGATTAGTGAGCATCTGAGTGAAAAAAGAGCAGGTCAACTAAAATAATGACATCTGCCATCGTTACCATATTTTTCGGACTACTATATACTATTTTTCTCAAAAATCGACAGTGCGCCTTATAACCCGGTACAAATAATGTACGTAATAATTCTGGCTGTGCTCACCGACCTTGAAGCTATTTTATTTGGTACATGGTGTAATGATAAGTGAGACCAGCAGATGGCAGTCAAACATAAGAGATACGTGTGGACTAAATGTTGACGCTCTATATTCATTGAGAATATAGAACATTACACACAGCGATCAAAAATCTGTCAAAATGTTTTAGTACGACTTTGGTAAACTATGAAGCCACACCGCTTGATGGATTGTCGGAGCATTACGGCTACCATAGTCAGACGTACTGTGCTTCAACATACGGGTATTATTATGTTGTGTTTTATTATAATATAATCATAATGGGGGACTTTAATATCCATATGAATACCCCATCGGACCCTCAGTGCGTGGCGCTCCAAACCATAATTGATAGCTGTGGTCTTACACAAATAATACATGAACCCACGCATCGCAACGGTAATACAATAGATCTAGTGCTTGTCAGGGGTGTCACCACCTCCAAAGTTATGATACTTCCATATACTAAAGTAATGTCCGATCATTACCTTATAAAATTTGAAGTTTTGACTCTTTGTCAACAAGCTAATAATAATAATAACTGCTATAGCGGCCGCAACATTAATGCTGCCACAACGATGACTCTTGCTGACCTACTGCCTTCGGTAATAGCACCATTCCCAAATTATGTCGGCTCTATTGATAAACTCACTAACAACTTTGACGATGCCTTGCGCGAAATTATTGATAGTATAGCACCGCTAAAGCAAAAAAGGGCCCCTAAAAGGCGCACCCCATGGTTTACAGAAGAAATTAGAGCTCATAAATTATCATGTAGAAAACTGGAACGCAAATGGCGCGCGACTAAACTTGAGGTTTTCCATCAAGCATGGAGTGATAGTTTAATAACTTATAAACGCATGCTTACCTTAGCTAAAGCTAAATACTACTCAAATCTCATCCGCCTCAACAAAAACGATCCTAAATTTCTGTTTAGTACAGTAGCATCGCTAACCCAACAAGGGACTCCTCCCAGTAGCTCCACCCACTCGGCAGATGATTTTATGAATTTCTTTAATAAGAAAATTGAACTCATTAGAAAGGAGATTAAAGACAACGCATCCCAGCTACAACTGGGCTCTATTAACACAAATACGACTGTATATACGACGGACACTGCCCTCCAAAATAGTCTCTCTATTTTTGATGAAATAACATTAGAGGAATTATTACAGCGTGTAAGTGGGATAAAACAAACAACATGTTTACTTGACCCACTTCCTGGGAAACTTATCAAGGAACTGTTTGTATTATTAGGTCCATCAGTGTTAAATATTATAAACTTATCACTTTCCTCCGGCACTGTTCCCCTAGCATTCAAAAAAGCGGTTATTCATCCTCTGCTCAAAAGACCTAACCTCGATCCTGACCTCATGGTAAACTACCGACCGGTCTCCCACCTTCCGTTTATTTCCAAAATTCTCGAAAAAACTGTTGCACAGCAGCTAAATGAACACTTAGTGACTAACAATCTCTGTGAACCTTTTCAATCCGGTTTCAGGGCAAATCACTCTACGGAGACAGCCCTCGCAAAAATGACTAATGATCTATTGCTAACGATGGATTCTGATGCGTCATCTATGTTGCTGCTTCTTGATCTTAGCGCCGCTTTCGATACCGTCGATCATAATATTTTATTAGAGCGTATCAAAACACGTATTGGTATGTCAGACTTAGCCTTGTCTTGGTTTAACTCTTATCTTACTGACAGGATGCAGTGTGTCTCCCATAACAATGTGACCTCGGACTATGTCAAGGTAACGTGCGGAGTTCCCCAGGGTTCGGTTCTTGGCCCTGCACTCTTTAGTATTTACATGCTGCCGCTGGGTGACATCATACGCAAGTACGGTGTTAGCTTTCACTGTTATGCTGATGACACTCAACTCTACATGCCCCTAAAGCTGACCAACACGCCGGACTGTAGTCAGCTGGAGGCGTGTCTTAATGAAATTAAACAATGGATGTCCGCTAACTTTTTGCAACTCAACGCTAAGAAAACGGAAATGCTGATTATCGGTCCTGCTAGACATCAACATCTATTTAATAATACCACCTTAACATTTGACAACCAAACAATTAAACAAGGAGACTCGGTAAAGAATCTGGGTATTATCTTCGACCCAACTCTCTCGTTTGAGTCACACATTAAGAGTGTTACTAAAACGGCCTTCTTTCATCTCCGTAATATCGCTAAAATTCGTTCCATCTTGTCCACTAGCGACGCTGAGATCATTATTCATGCGTTCGTTACGTCTCGTCTCGATTACTGTAACGTATTATTTTCGGGCCTCCCTATGTCTAGCATTAAAAGATTACAGTTGGTACAAAATGCGGCTGCAAGGCTTTTGACAAAAACAAGAAAGTTTGATCATATTACGCCTATACTGGCTCACTTGCACTGGCTTCCTGTGCACTTAAGATGCGACTTTAAGGTTTTACTACTTACGTATAAAATATTACACGGTTTAGCTCCAGCCTATCTCGCCGATTGTATTGTACCATATGTCCCGACAAGAAATCTGCGTTCAAAGAACTCCGGCTTATTAGTGATTCCCAGAGCCAAAAAAAAGTCTGCGGGCTATAGAGCGTTTTCTATTCGGGCTCCAGTACTCTGGAATGCCCTCCCGGTAACAGTTAGAGATGCTACCTCAGTAGAAGCATTTAAGTCCCATCTTAAAACTCATTTGTATAATCTAGCCTTTAAATAGACCCCCCCTTTTTTTAGACCAGTTGATCTGCCGTTTCTTTTCTTCTCTCCTCTTCTCCCCTGTCCCTTGCGAGGGGGAGTTGCATAGGTCCGGTGGCCATGGATGAAGTGCTGGCTGTCCAGAGCCGGGACCCCGGGTGGACCACTAGCCTGTGCATCGGTTGGGGACATCTCTGCGCTGCTGACCCGTCTCCGCTCGGGATGGTTTCCTGTTGGCCCCGCTGTGGACTGGACTCCCGCTGATGTGTTGGATCCACTGTGGACTGGACTTTCACAATGTTATGTCAGACCCACTCGACATCCGTTGCTTTCGGTCTCCCCTAGAGGGGGGGGGTTACCCACATATGCGGTCCTCTCCAAGGTTTCTCATAGTCATTCACCGACGTCCCACTGGGGTGAGTTTTTCCTTGCCCGTATGTGGGCTCTGTACCGAGGATGTCGTTGTGGCTTGTACAGCCCTTTGAGACACTTGTGATTTAGGGCTATATAAATAAACATTGATTGATTGATTGATTGATATTAAGGACCGCAAAATGGCACCTAATAGGAGACATTATCTGGCATTTTGTTTTGCAATATTATGCAAAATTAACTTTTCTTACCTTTTGGTACCTGCTGATGTGTATTTGGGAGCTGCATAAGTCCTGAAAATTTGCCATTTTAGTCCGCGCCGTAGTCAATAAGATTATTTTTTCTGCTGGTGAAACGGATTAGTGAGCATCTGAGTGAAAAAAGAGCAGGTCAACTAAAATAATGAGATCTGCCATCGTTACCATATTTTTCGGACTACTATATACTATTTTTCTCAAAAATCGACAGTGCGCCTTATAACCCGGTGTGCCTAATGTACGTAATAATGCTGGTCGTGCTTACCGACCTCGCTTTTTCGTGTTTTCTCCGCTTTTAAACCGTTCAATTAAGTGTAAATATCATTAATTATTAATAATAACATAGAGTTAAAGGTAAATTGAGCAAATTGGCTATTTCTGGCAATTTATTGAAGTGTGTATCAAACTGGTAGCCCTTCGCATTAATCACTACCCAAGAAGTAGCTCTTGGTGTCAAAAAGGTTGGTGACCCCTGGACTACGGCGTCCGGTCCCAGTGTGCACCTGTGAGCTCAGCTTGTGGGACGTTGGAGGCGGAGCTACGTGTTTTAGATCCAGCCCCAAAGAGCAGTGAAGTGTCAGAGGAATAGAACGTGCCTCCGGCTCTATGAGATGTAAAATTCAAGAGATGCAGCCACTTTGGTGGCTTAGCCCAGTTTCATCTTACCGCCGTCGCCACTTTTTTTTTTTTTTTCCGGGACTTTTCATGAAGTCGCCATGACCAGGAGAGGTTGTAGGCGCCATCTATATTCACACGGTGGAGCACGTTGACGCCGCATATCCCGGCTAAACGGCGGTGCTCAGGTACAGGCCGACATGATGGATGGCCGTCAGGGGCCAGAGAGCGGAGCGCCGGGCAACAGACGAGATTCCAGGCCGAGCCCAGGAGAGGACGTGGGGGGGGGGGGGGGGGGGACGTGGGTCCTGAGCGGCATACCAAACAACCGGGGCCTACATGACAGATCACCTGTGGCCCCCCCGAGAGAGACGGCAGCTGTTCACACCTTGTTTGATGCCACTTCTCTCTGATTCCTTTCTCTCTTTTTTTTTTCCCTCCGCGCGCATGAAGGATGGAGCGCGACCCGCGTCTTAAAATAGCCCCCGCCTCATCGCAGCTGCGGTTTTAAGGAGGCGAGCCGATAGCTGACACTTTGCAGACGGAGGATGACATTTGGTTCAGAGTATCTCAAAAGAAACATTAGGACGGTCCTCAATTAGGCTTTTTTTTACAGTCAACTCTTTCAGACTATAAGGCGCACTTAAAATACTTTATTTTGTCAAAAATCGACTTAATTGTGCTTACCGAATTCGAAGCTATTTGGTACATGGTGTGATGATAAGTGTGACCGGTAGATGGCAGTCACACATAAGAGATACTTGTACACTGCAAGATGACGCCAGTAAACACCACCATGTTGCCTTCATTTAAACACTTATATTAGACTTTTTATGTCATTTTGATAGTAGGCTAATACAGCTAATATAGACACTTACATAATGTGTTGTCTTCATTATAACACTTATATAAGACTTTTAAAGCCATTTTGATAGTAGGCTAATATAGCTAATATAGACACTTACATAATGTGTTGTCTTCATTATAACACTTATATAAGACTTCTAAAGTCATTTTGATAGTAGGCTAATATAGCTAATATGGACACTTACGTCATGTGTTGCCACCATTATAACACTTATATAAGACTTTTAAAGTCATTTTGATAGTAGGCTAATATAGACACTTACATCATGTGTTGCCTTTATTATAACACTTATATAAGACTTTTAAAGTCATTTTGATAGTAGGCTAATATAGCTAATATAGACACTTACATCATGTGTTGCCTTCATTTAAACACTTATATAAGACTTTTTATGTCATTTTGATAGTAGGCTAATATAGCTAAAATAGACACTTACGTCATGTGTTGCCTTCATTATAACACTTATACAAGACTTTTAAAGTCATTTTGATAGTAGGCTAATATAGCTAATATGGACACGTACATCATGTGTTGCCTTCATTATAACACTTATATAAGACTTTTAAAGTCATTTCGATAGTAGGCTAATTTAGACACTTTCGTCATGTGTTGCCTTCATTATAACACTTATATAAGACTTTTAAAGTCATTTTGATAGTAGGCTAATATAGCTCATATAGACACTTACATCATGTGTTGTCTTCATTATAACACTTATATAAGACTTTTAAAGTCATTTTGATAGTAGGCTAATTTAGACACTTTCGTCATGTGTTGCCTTCATTATAACACTTATATAAGAGTTTTAAAGTCATTTTGACAGTAGGCTAATATAGCTCATATAGACACTTACATCATGTGTTGTCTTCATTATAACACTTATACAAGACTTTTAAAGCCATTTTGATAGTATGCTAATATAAATTATATGGACACTTTTGCCATGTGTTGCCTTCATTATAGCACTTATATAAGACTTTTAAAGCCATTTTGATAGCAAACCAATATAGACACTTACCTCATGTGTTGCCTTCATTATAGCACTAATACAATACTTTTAAATTCATTTTTGATAGTAGGCTAATATAGCTAATATAGACACTGACGTCATGTGTTTCCTTCATTATAACACTTATATAAGGCTTTTGAAGTCATTTTGACAGAAGCTAATATAGACACTTACATCATGTGTTGCCTTCATTATAACACTTATATAAGACTTTTAATGTCAATTTGATAGTAGGCTAATATAGACACTTACATCATGTGTTGCCTTCATTATAACACTTATATAAGACTTTTAATGTCATTTTGATAGTAGGCTAATACAGCTAATATAGACACTTACATCATGTGTTGCCATCATTATAACACTTATATAATACTTTTAATGTCATTTTGATAGTAGGCTAATACAGCTAATATAGACACTTACATCATGTGTTGCCATCATTATAACACTTATATAATACTTTTAATGTCATTTTGATAGTAGGCTAATACAGCTAATATAGACACTTACATCATGTGTTGCCTTCATTATAACACTTATATAAGACTTTTAATGTCATTTTGATAGTAGGCTAATACAGCTAATATAGACACTTACATCATGTGTTGCCATTATTATAACACTTATATAATACTTTTAATGTCATTTTGATAGTAGGCTAATACAGCTAATATAGACACTTACATCATGTGTTTCCACCATTATAGCACTTATACAAGACATTTAAAGTCATTTTGATAGTAGGCTAATACAGCTAATATAGACACGTACATCACGTGTTGCCTTCATTATAACACTTATATAAGACTTTTAAAGTCATTTCGATAGTAGGCTAATTTAAACACTTTCGTCATGTGTTGCCTTCATTATAACACTTATATAAGACTTTTAAAATCATTTTAATAGTAGGCTAATATAGCTAATATAGACACGTACATCACGTGTTGCCTTCATTATAACACTTATGTAAGACCTTTAAAGCCATTTTGATAGTAGGCTAATATAGCTTATATGGACACTTTTGCCATGTGTTGCCTTCATTATAACACTTATATAAGACTTTTAAAGCCATTTTGATAGTATGCTAATATAGCTAATATAGATACGTACATCATGTGTTGCCTTCATTATAACACTTATATAAGACTTTTAAAGCCCTTTTGATAGTAGGCTAATATAGACACTTACGTCATGTGATGCCTTCATTATAACTCTTATATAAGACTTTTAAAGTCATTTTTATAGTAGGCTAATATAGCTAATATAGATACTTACATCATGTGTTGCCTTCATTATAACACTTATATAAGACTTTTAAAGTCATTTTGATAGTAGGCTAATATAGCTCATATAGACACTTACATCATGTGTTGCCTTCATTATAACACTTTAAATTTTTTGCGATCTCTAATTTGAATGAGTCTTTGAAATCGTACTAATCAAAACTGCAATAAAATCACTGTCCAGGACACTTTGCTTTATAAAAATAGATTTCATTTGATGGCGCATTTATGATATCCATTTCCCAGGGGGACGCAAATGGCAGCGCTTTGGCGGAATGGCCCCTTTTTTGCATTCCATCCTCGACGGTGAAGGTTATCCAATAGTGGACGTGTCACAGTCGATCAGTTCTCGCCGTAGCCTGACGCGTCATTACAGTCACTCACAATAGCACCTTAGCGGCCCGCGTGCCTCCGCGCTTTAATTGGACCAAAACCAATTATCTTGCACAGACCACGCGCCTTCTTTCTTTTGTTTTGCCACTTTGCCCTTTTCCCCGTTTAAAAAAAAAAAAATCTTGGAAACTAGTCAGACTGTGCCGAAAACATTCATTTACCGTACATAACTACAACAAAAAAAAGCTGTATGAACTTAAATAAAGCAAAAATACCGCGTGGAACTACCAACGAACCCCCCACATATGTTATACCGTCGGAAAAGGGGCTGTTCGTGCCGAGAGCGGTACTTTAAGTTGGGAGCATTTTGTGTTACCATGGCGACGCTATTCACGTCCAAACAAACAAAACAACATTTTTGACACCCCTACTTAATAACGTACACCATAGACAGAGGCGGTGACCTTTGTTCCTGCAGGTGTGCTGGCCACACCTCCCTCCACAATAGTATATCATTATTCCAATGAACCCCCACGTATGTTATACCGTCGGAAAAGGGGCTGCTCGTGCCGAGAGCGGGTACTTTAAGTTGGGAGCATTTTGTGTTACCATGGCGACGCTATTCCCGTCCAAACAAACAAAACAACATTTTTGACACCCCTACTAAATAACGTACACCGTAGACAGAGGCGGTGACCTTTGTTCCTGCAGGCGTGCTGGCCACACCTCCCTCCACAATAGTGTATCATTATTCCAACGAACCCCCACATATGTTATACCGTCGGAAAAGGGGCTGTTCGTGCCGAGAGCGGTGCTTTAAGTTGGGAGCATTTTGTGTTACCATGGCGACGCTATTCACGTCCAAACAAACAAAACAACATTTTTGACACCCCTACTAAATAACGTACACCATAGACAGAGGCGGTGACCTTTGTTCCTGCAGGCGTGCTGGCCACACCTCCCTCCACAATAGTGTATCATTATTCCAACAAACCCCCCACATATGTTATACCGTCGGAAAAGGGGCTGTTCGTGCCGAGAGCGGGTACTTTAAGTTGGGAGCATTTCGTGTTACCATGGCGACGCTATTCCCGTCCAAACAAACAAAACAACATTTTTGACACCCCTACTAAATAACGTACACCGTAGACAGAGGCGGTGACCTTTGTTCCTGCAGGCGTGCTGGCCAAACCTCCCTCCACAATAGTGTATCATTATTCCAACGA
>NC_084732.1:342500-412500 GCF_033978785.1 Entelurus aequoreus | reverse complement strand
GTGCTGCTATTTGAGCTATTTTTAGAACAGGCCAGCGGGCGACTCATCTGGTCCTTACGGGCTACCTGGTGCCCGCGGGCACCGCGTTGGTGACCCCTGCTGTAGAGGCCTCGACAACGGGAACCGGTTCTCAAAAAGGGATTCGAGTCCATGGAATCGGTTCTTTTCTTATCGAACGACCGGGAGAACCGGTTTCGAACATCATCCCTAGACATCTCTAGTTTCAATGAAGTATTTTATTCCGGTTAGGCTTTTAATCTGATTAAATGTGTCCATGCGCATGTAGCTAGGGACAGCTTTACAGAAAAAGAAGCTTGCATGGAAGCTTTGTGTTTTTAGGGTCAACACTGCAATGCATTTCACCAGTTTGGTCTTTATTTTTTATGGTTTTTTTTTAAACAGTATTCACTGGTTGAAACCTTTCCCTGCATTCCCAGCGTTGATGGAAGATTCCGGCTTCCAGCACTACAGCAGAGGACATAGGAGGAGTCGGTGTGCTAGGTTGTAGCGCTATTATGCACACCCAGAGGGGCGATCAGGCCACTCACGTTATTGATTACCCCCTCCTCCTCGCTCCAACTCCCCGGACCACCAGATCTCTCCGAAGCGGATTGGCAACAATCAAGATTTATCACCCGCTACGCCGCGTGTTATTATCTCCGCCAGGAAGCCTTGTTGTAGGATTAGTCATGGCTGGCTTCATAATAACCTGCACTCAAGTGGTTAAAAATGATTGCGGCGGACAATTTCCACTGAACGCCGATTGATCGGAGGGGACTTCATCCGAATCATGCCGTGCGAGAGAGCTTCATTTCTGTTTATTTTTAAAAAAATTTTTAGAAGAGAATTTACAAGAGCGTCCTCAGGACTTTAGGATGCAGGAAGCAGCATCCTGCGTTAGTTGAGACAATAATCGGGAAGGACACTTCCATTAATGGAAGATTACACGCTTTGTGCTGCAGGATGCATCACTACGTCATCTTTACTTGCTCTTTACACAACACATTTGACGTCAACAAACTTCCCCATTGGCAAACAGACGAATGTTACTACAAACCCCGTTTCCATATGAGTTGGGAAATTGTGTTAGATGTAAATATAAACGGAATACAATGATTTGCAAGTCCTTTTCAACCCATATTTAATTGAATGCTGTTCAAACTCATAAACTTTATTTTTTTTTTTTGCAAATAATAATTAACTTAGAATTTCATGGCTGCAACACGTGCCGAAGTAGTTGGGAAAGGGCATGTTCACCACTGTGTTACATGGCCTTTCCTTTTAACAACACTCAGTAAACATTTGGGAACTGAGGAGACACATTTTTGAAGCTTTTTTAGGGGGAATGATTTCCCATTCTTGCTTGGTGTACAGCATTGGCGTTGTTATGCCTTTTTTAGGGGGGCTCAAGCCCCCCTAAAATGTTCTTAAGCCCCCCTAAATAATTTGGTGTTAAAAAAAAAAAAAAAAAAAAAAAAAAAAAAAAAAAATCCAATTTTTTTTTTTTTTTTTTACAAATACATGCCGACATATTCATTATAAAGTGGGCCGGATATGAGTTTAAATAAATAATCATATAACCTGTCATTATTCACTCAGTTTCCCCTCACTTCATAGTGTAAGGTAGAGAGCCCCTTTAGTGTGTCGCTATCCAATCCATTCCACTTGTTCATATAGAAAATGCCCACATCACTCAAAATCCAGTCCGCATTTTATCTGCGACCTTGCTTGCGGTCCTTGGACTTGTTCATGGATTATTTATTGTTATAGAGACCAGACACGAGCGATTGAATCGTCCTAATGAGTTAATGCCCATATCACTCAAAATCCAGTCCGCATTTTATCTGCGACCTTGCTTGCGGTCCTTGGACTTGTTCATGGATTATTTATTGTTATAGAGACCAGACACGAGCGATTGAATCGTCTTAATGAGTTAATGCCCATATCACTCAAAATCCAGTCCGCATTTTATCTGCGACCTTGCTTGCGGTCCTTGGACTTGTTCATATAGAAAATGCCCACATCACTCAAAATCCAGTCCGCATTTTCTCTGCGACCTTGCTTGCGGTCCTTGGACTTGTTCATATAGAAAATACCCACATCACTCAAAATCCAGTCCGCATTTTCTCTGCGACCTTGCTTGCGGTCCTGCAGGTGTACGAAGCACATTAGCACACAGCACTGCAGAACAAGAACCTTGTGTCTGCAATTGTAAATAATTTAGTTTTTAAGTTTTGTGTTTCTTGTAGAATCTATATAAAGTAATATGCATTAGCCTATTGTTAAAATAATGAAAAAAACATCATTAAATATATTTGTTTTATTGTATTGTTACATTAATAGCTGTTGTATTATTATTATAGGATGGCTTGTTAAACATTTCATAGGATTTTCAGAGGGAGGAAAAACCAAGACATTTAATATAAAATGTAAAATGAATAAATATATAAAAAGAAAAAAAATGGTTAAAAGCCATTCGTCCCGGGGAGCATTTCATTTCTTCCCGTACATTTTTTTTTACCGTCCCCGGGATGACGGGACTACGCTAATCTCAAACCCTGGAAGTTACATTTTATTGTTTGCATTATTTGTTTCAGCATTGCACTTTGAAGATGGTCCCTCAGCTCTTTGACAGCTTTGGCTCTTTTTCAGATCAGCAGACGGACTCTAAGTCTTTCTTATTTACGGTATATATAAAGGTTTCTCATTTCTATTCAGACTTCCATATATATTTAATTTCCTTAACGGCTTGCCATAATATATATATTAGCTTAAGTTGTTCAACAGTTGTGGTATTTTAGGCTTCATAATGCGCCACACATTTTCAATGGGAGACAGGTCTGGACTACAGGCAGGCCAGTCTAGTACCCGCACTCTTATACTATGAAGCCACGCCGTTGTAACACGCGGCTTGGCATTGTCCTGCTGAAATAAGCAGGGGCGTCCATGATAACGTTGCTTGGTGTCATGTCTGTGATCATGTTTTGTTCAGTTATGTTTTGCTTGGTTTTTGGACACTTTTTAGTTCCTGTTTTCACTCCCTTGCTTTGTCACCATAGCAACCATTGGTGTCACCTGGTTCACATCCTCATGTCACGCACCTGTCTCACGTTTTCACATTTCACACCTGTTTTCACTAATCATGTCACCAGTATTTAAGCTTGTTGTTGCCAGGCAGTCGGCCTGGTGGCATTATCCTGTCTACCCCTGTTACTCCATTGATCACGTGTTCCATGCCATAGATTCCTGCTCTGCCAAGTAAGTTTTTGTTATTAATGCCACAGTTAGTAACTTTAGTTTTATGTTCATGGTTTTTGCCTTTGTGCTAGATTTGTTTTCATTAGCCAAGTTTGTTCTCCGCCTTTGTGCGCGCCTTTAGTTTTGTACCCCTTTTTGTAGTTTAGACTTAAAAAATAAATCATGTACACACCTTCACGCCTTGCCCGCGCCAACTTTCCTTTGCATTCCCGGAAAACACAACACCCCAAAGCCCACGTATTGACACTTGGATGGCAACATATGTTGCTCCAAAACCTGTATGTACCTTTCAGCATTAACGGTGCCTTCCCAGATGTGTAAGCTACCCATGCCTTGGCCACTAATACACCCCTATACCATCACACATGCTGGCTTTTCAACTTTGCGCCTATAACACTCCCGATGGTTATTTTCCTCTTTGTTTCCGTAGGACACGACGTCCATAGTTTCCAAAAACTATTCGAAATGTGGACTCGTCAGACCACAGAACACTTTTACACTTTGCATCAAGTCCATCTTGGATGAGCTCGGGCTCAGCGAAGCCGGCGGCGTTTCTGGGTGTTGTTGATAAATGGCTTTCGCTTTGCATAGCAGAGTTTTAAACTCGCACTTCCAGGTGTAGCGACGAACTGTGGTTTTCTGAAGTGTTCCGGAGCCCACGTGGTGATATCCTTTACACACCGTAATATTGCTTTTTTTTTTAAACATGTTGCAGGCATCAAATTCCAAATGAGCTAATATTTGCAAAAAATTAAGTTTTCAATTGAATATAGGTTGAAAAGGATTTGCAAATCATTGTATTCTGTTTTTATTTACCATTTACACGTGCCAACTTCGCTGGTTTTTGGCTTTGTATACTCCCGGTATTGCTAAATGTGCTCGATAAGCACTTACACACACACACTGAAATCCTTTGACCAAGTTATTTTTTTCAGATAACAAAAAAGTAGACAAAAGCCACTAATTTGCGTGTTTTGTGTTTGCTTCACTTTTTCCTGTTAGTATTTTATGTTCGACTGCTTTTGTTGTTGGAAATATCGGTGTGCACTGTAGCACTTTAAGATTGACTTCAATGAAAAGTGTATATCAAATCTGTTATTTATTATTTCTGGCAGGGGTTGTGGCGTCTCACTCTGTTCAGCAGTCCTTGAACACATCATAAAAAAAAACCTGCGTCTCATATTTCCTCTGACTATAGATCAGGCCTGGGCTAATATTTTCCCTCGGAGGGCCAAATTTAGAGAAAAAAATGTGTCCGGGGGTCGGTACATCTACCTATCTACAGTACGGGCCAAAAGTTTGGACACACCTTCTCATTCAATGCGTTTTCTTATTATTTTCATGAAATTGGTTGTCACTGAAGGCATCAAAACTATGAATGAACACATGTGGAGTTATGTCAGGGGTGTCCAAAGTGCGGCCCGTAGCTAATTGTTTACCGGCCCGCCACACATTCTGCAAAAATTGCAAAATTGATAGTATTGCAAAAATAAAAAATAAACATTTAAAAAAGTGGAATGAGGTGAAATCTAACGAGAAAAAGTTGCAATGTTGACACAAAGCTGCCATGCAGGCATTTTTTTCTTTCTTTTCTTTCTTTCTTTTTCTTTTTTAGCCATTGTTAAAAAAAAAAAAAGACAAAAAAATCTATGTTATAATGAATTATTGACCTATTCATGGTTCCAATTACTTCAAAAAATTCACTTTGAAATGTTTTATGTAGAAAAAATATTGCATATGTTGTGTGGTTGCCATATAAAAACATCAACGTTTTCTTTGACAAAATAATAGTTCAAACGTAAAATCGACAGATACATCTGAAGTTGATCTCGTAACTTAAAATTTAAAACATTTATACGCACGTACAACATTTAAAACTTTTAGCATAACAGTATGTGGAATTAAATTATGGAATGGATTAAGTTAAAATTATCAATTTTCAATTTGTAGCACTTTTATTATTATTATTATTTTTTTTTATTCTGCAAATTTTTTAAAACTTTTTATTCGACCCCTTTTACCGTATTGCATTTGCATTATCTTGTTTAGCACACTCATTGTTTATGTTCTTTGTTTGTTTTTTTTGTTTTGCTTAGTTTTTGTTTTTTTTTGTTTTTGTTTTTTTGTTGTTGTTTTTTGTTTTTTTTGTTTTTTGTTTGCTCCATGCTTTTTTAACCTGTAAAGCACTTTGGTGCAATCTAAAAAGTTGTTGAAAATGTGCTATATAAATAAAGTTGACTTGACTTGACTTGACTAAGTAAAGAAGTTAAAAATTGTACTGACATGATCCAGTTTAAGAGGTTGTTTAAATTAATAGTGCTTACAAAGTACACAGAAGAAGAATTATGAGAAAAACTTCCAACCTTATTGGAAATATTCTTCATCTCAGTATGTTAATAATGACTGAATTAATTAATTACATATTACAAACTGTTGTATATACTAATTCATAGATGTTATTTTTTATCATATAAAAAGGTCAGTAAATGATTTTATATAATTGTAAACGCTTTGAAGTGGGAAAGGGGTAGGATTAAATAAGCTTTGCTTCTTCCTACTCCTTTTCGGGCATGATGTAAATGAAATGATATGAAATTGTGTGATGTATTATGATGTAAATGTGTTCATGTTTCGAAATAAACTAAAAGAAAGAAAGAAAGAAAGAAGTGTTAAAAAAAAAAAAAAAAAACGAATAAAAATGTATCACTTTAAGAGTGGGGGACCTTTTGGATCCCAAATATATTTAGTGGGATTTTATTTAACTTTTCACTGTGATTACTCAAAAATCTTAAAGAATTAAAATCAATGGTGTACTGCATTATTGATCTTTTAGGGCTCTAATTACTAAATAGTTCAGTTTTACTATAAAAAACAAAGTTGTCTTTGACAGAAAAGGCATAAGACCTTTTTTTTTTTTTTTTTTTACTTTATATCAACCTCAAGTTGATAGAGATTTACTGTAAGCGTTGAATAAAAAAATAAAAAAATAATTAGCTTATTTTTAACATTTTAATAACAGACCCTTTATAGTCCCCGGGAGCCCTGAAGGTAAAAAAAAAAAAAATCCATATATTTTGTAATGGTTTGAAAATGAAAAATATCAAAATGGCCCCCGCATGCTTTAATTTGTCCGTGTGCGGCCCTCGGTGGAAAAAGTTTGGACACCCCTGAGTTATGTACTTAATATAAAAAGGTGAAATAACTGTGTGGAGGGGGGCGTGGCCCGCCGACCTGCAGCGAAACGGGGTGTGCCAGGACCGGCTTCGAGATCAGCGACAGGTGCGTAGATGGCCCACCTGGGCCTGATTATCTAATCACCTGTCGCTCTGTTAAAAGGCAGCAGAGGTGTTGCTGAAAAGCAAGACAATTTATTGCAAAATAGAACTATATTGTGAACCTGATCCAGGCTCTCATGTCAGTGCTTGGTGGTCCAAGGAACCCGGAGGGGAGAAACTACCACAAACTGAAAACATGTTTTATATTCTAGTTTCTTCAAAATAGCCACCCTAAGCTCTGATTACTGCTTTGCACACTCTTGGCATTCTCTCCATGGGCTTCAAGCACACCTGTGAAGGGAAAACCATTTCAGGTGACTACCTATTGAAGCTCATGGAGATAACGTGCAAAAGAGAGAGTGTGCAAAACAGTAATCAGAGCAACACGTGGCTTTGCATTGTCTTGCTGAAATAAGCAGGGGCGTCCATTATAACGTTGCTTGGATGGCAACATATGTTGCTCCAAAACCTGTATGTACCTTTTAGCATTAATGGTGCCTTCACAGATGTGTAAGTTACCCATGTCTTGGGCACTAATACACCCCCATACCATCACACATGCTGGCTTTTACACTTTGCGCCTATAACAATCCGGATGGTTCTTATTCCTCTTTGGTCCGAAGAACACGACGTCCACAGTTTCCAAAAACAATTTGAAATGTGGACTCGTCAGACCACAGAACACTTTTCCACTTTGCATCAGTCCATCTTAGATGAGCTCGGGCCCAGAGAAGCCGGCGGCGCTTCTGGGTGTTGTTGATAAATCGCTTTCGCTTTGCATAGTAGAGTTTTAACTTGCACTTACAGATGTAGCGACCAACTGTAGTTACTGACAGTGGTTTTCTGAAGTGTTCCTGAGCACATGTGGTGATATCCTTTACACACTGATGTCGCTTTTTGATGCAGTACCGCCTGAGGTATGGAAGGTCCGTAATATCATCGCTTATGTGCAGTGATTTCTCCAGATTCTCTGCACCTTTTGATGATATTACGAACCGTAGATGGTGAAATCTCTAAATTCCTTGCAATAGCTGGTTGAGAAATGTTGTTCTTAAACTGTTCAACAATTTGCTCACGTGTTTGTTCACAAAGTGGTGACCCTCGCTCCATCCTTGTTTGTGAATGACTGAGGAATTTCATGGAAGCGGCTTTTATACCCAATCGTGGTGTCACAGCCAGGGCACATTCCAATGCGCCCTCATCCTTGCGCTCTGCTCGTCGCACCTTCGGGACACGCCCACGGCCGCGCACATCCAGGGACGCGCCGGGCACGTCTCCGCCCTGCAGCAGCCGCCAGCTGCAATCATTCACCGGCAATCAGCGCACCTGCCTGTAAAGAAGGAGCTGCCTTCATAAGCCTGCACAACCTGCCATGCCGGGGCCGGAATAAAGTCTTCTGTACCGTAAGCTGATAACCAGCTTTATGCTCTCCCTCTGTCCTGATCTCTGTAATTTCCTGTGTTGATTATCGTGTCCTCCCTCACACCGCAGCACATCCCCGAGTCACGCTGTCTTCCTCGCGCTCCCTGGTTCTCGACTCCTCGCTTGCCCCCGGACCACGACGACTCTCTCCTGCCTCTCGACCCCACTTCCGCCCCTGGACAACTCAGCCTGCCTTGCCCTTGTCGGACAGCACCGCTCCTCCCAACACGCACCTCCAACATTTACGGTAAAACGCTCCAGTTAAATACTACACATAGTGTGTCACCCATTCCCTTTTGGATTTTGTCACACACACCATTCTATAGTTTATTAGTTTTGTTTATTATTATATATATATATATTAAAGGCCTACTGAAAGCCACTACTACCGACCACGCAGTCTGGTAGTTTATACATCAATGATGAAATCTTAACATTGCAACACATGCCAATACGGCCGGGTTAACTTATAAAGTGCAATTTTATATTTCCCGCTAAACTTCCGGTTGAAAACGTCTATGTATGATGACGTATGCGCGTGACGTCAATCGTTGAAGCGGAAGTATTCGGACACATTGTATCCAATACAAAAAGCTCTGTTTTTATCTCAAAATTCCACAGTATTCTGGACATCTGTGTTGGTGAATGTTTTGCAATTTGTTTAATGAACAATGAAGACTGCAAAGAAGAAAGCTGTAGGTGAGATCGGTGTATTAGCGGCTGGCTGCAGCAACACAACCAGGAGGACTTTGACTTGGATAGCAGACGCGCTATCCGACGCTAGCCGCCGACCGCATCTATGATCGGGTGAAGTCCTTCGTCGCTCCGTCGATCGCTGGAATGCAGGTGAGCACGGGTGTTGATGAGCAGATGAGGGCTGGCTGGCGTAGGTGGATAGCAAATGTTTTTAGCATAGCTCTGTGAGGTCCCGTTGCTAAGTTAGCTTCAATGGCGTCGTTAGCAACAGCATTGTTAAGCTTCGCCAGGCTGGAAAGCATTAACCGTGTATTTACATGTCCATGGTTTAATAGTATTGTTGATCTTCTGTCTATCCTTCCAGTCAGGGGTTTATTTCTTTTGTTTCTATCTGCAGTTAAGCCCGATGCTATCACGCTAGCTCCGTAGCTTAAGTGCTTCGCCGATGTATTGTCGTGGAGATAAAAGTCACTGTGAATGTCCATTTTGCGTTCTCGACTCTCATTTTCAAGAGGATATAGTATCCGAGGTGGTTTAAAATACAAATCCGTGATCCACAATAGAAAAAGGAGAGAGTGTGGAATCCAATGAGCCAGCTTGTACCTAAGTTACGGTCGGAGCGAAAAAAGATGCGTCCTGCACTACACTCTAGTCCTTCACTCTCACGTTCCTCATCCACGAATCTTTCATCCTGGCTCAAATTAATGGGGTAATCGTCGCTTTCTCGGTCCAAATCGCTCTCGCTGCTGGTGTAAACAATGGGGAAATGTGAGGAGCCTTTCAACCTGCGACGTCACGCTACTTCCGGTACAGGCAAGGCTTTTTTTTATCAGCCACCAAAAGTTGCGAACTTTTTCGTCGATGTTCTCTACTAAATCCTTTCAGCAAAAATATGGCAATATCGCGAAATGATCAAGTATGACACATAGAATGGATCTGCTATCCCCGTTTAAATAAAAAAAAAATCATTTCAGTAGGCCTTTAACTACACTACCGTTCAAAAGTTTGGGGTCACCCAAACAATTTTGTGGAATAGCCTTCATTTCAAAGAACAAGAATAGACTGTCGAGTTTCAGATGAAAGTTCTCTTTTTCTGGCCATTTTGAGCGTTTAATTGACCCCACAAATGTGATGCTCCAGAAACTCAATCTGCTCAAAGGAAGGTCAGTTTTGTAGCTTCTGTAACGAGCTAAACTGTTTCCAGATGTGTGAACATGATTGCACAAGGGTTTTCTAATCACCAATTAGCCTTCTGAGCCAATGAGCAAACACATTGTACCATTAGAACACTGGAGTGATAGTTGCTGGAAATGGGCCTCTATACACCTGTGTAGATATTGCACCAAAAACCAGACATTTGCAGCTAGAATAGTCATTTACCACATTAGCAATGCATAGAGTGTATTTCTTTCAAGTTAAGACTAGTTTAAAGTTATCTTCATTGAAAAGTACAGTGCTTTTCCTTCAAAAATAAGGACATTTCAATGTGACCCCAAACTTTTGAACGGTAGTGTATATATATGTATATATATATATATATATATATATATATATATATATATATATATATATATATATATATATATATATATATATATATATATATATATATATATATATATATATATATATATATATATATATATATATATATATATAATAAATCATTGAACATTACTGCCCTCTCGTGTCTGTTGCCGTCACCTCCCTCTGCAAACCACAACACATGGCACCCACCTGTATAGCCTGTTCACCTGTGGGATGTTCCAAATAAGTGTTTGACGAGCTTTCCTCAGCTTTCTCAGTCTTTTTTGCCACTTGTGCCAGCTTTTTTTGAAACATGTTGCAGGCATCCAATTCCAAATGAGCTAAAAATTGCAAAAAAAACAACAACGTTTTCCAGTTCGAGCGTTAAGTATCTTGTCTTTGCAGTCTATTCAATTGAGGATTTGCAAATCATTGTATTCGGTTTTTATTTACCATTTACACAACGTGCCATTTTTCATTGGTTTTCTTTTTTTTTTATTTTTTTTTTTATAATGTCCTGCCCAGCTTCTCGGGCAAATCATATAGCAGATGTAGATGCCCATATCGGCTGTTCAGATTTACTTTACAAAAGAGAAGTGTAGGATACTTCTCTTGTTGCCTTACTTGTATTTTGACTTTATTAAATGTATTTATATTATCATTTGGTGCAGCCGGGCCGGAGCAGGAGGGGATAGAAAGAGAGAAAAAGGAAGACAGAGGGGGGAATTGTGGGGACAAGAGGGGGATTAGACAGAAAGACAAAAACAACAACAACAACAACAACAACAACAACAACAACAGAGCAACATCAGCAAATACGACATGTACAAATATGATGGTAAAAGTAATAGCAAATAAGCAGTTAGCGAAAATTAAAAAAAAAAAAAAAAAAAATACAGAAATGACATTGAGCATTATTACACTAAAAATGGAGCAATATGAATACCAATAGAAATAGTGCTATTGATAATAAACAATACCAGTACTTTACCTTTATTATCAACAATACAATTGTTCAAATGCAACAATACATATACGTAATGATAACTTGAGATACGAAAGAATGCAGAAAAATGGAGGGGAAGAAAGAGAAGCAACCTTAACCTTGTAGATTGTTATAGTAACAATAGGTTAAGGTTTTTTCATTGGTTTTCGAGTTTCCCGCACGTGTGTACTTCCAAGGACAAAGCAAATGCATGAAAATGCGCAAACCGAGACGCAGCATGCTGTTCCTCCGTCTTGGCAGCTTCGTGTTCCACTTGTTGAGGAAAACGTTTTTTTTTTTTTTTTTTTTTTTAATTCTCCGTGTCTGATGGAGCTCTGGTTTGGACATCTGCCCCGACTCGGGTTTTCGGAGCTTCCCTGAAGCCCTCGCTCGTCCAAAAGTCCTCCATCGCGCTCGAGTTTGTGTCCTTGGTCACGGATCGGACTGGAGAGGAGAACATTGGATCTTGTAAAGTATTGCTTATGGTCGGTAATCAAGATGTATTCAGGACACGGAGTCACGACGCTGCTAATGGAGGCACCGCGTAGCATTTATTCCCCCGAGTCGACGTCCGTCCATGGCGGAGGTACTTGCCAGTGCGAGTCTGATGAGGCTCTACGGGGGCAATCACCCTGGTCACCTTCTGCAATCAGGACGCTGTCATTTCTCCGCTGGGGGGGGGGGGGGGGGAAGGTAGGATCAGCTCTGTGTGCAGTCAGATATTAAAAGGAGCTCTCAACACGTAGCGTGGGAAGGAGAAAATGAGCCGGCAATCAGCGGCACCTGCTGCGACCTCCAGGAAAACACTTTCTCTCTGCTTTTTTCCCCCCGGACTTGATCGGCGGAGATTGTCTACTTCGGTCAGGAGCGCGCTGGCTGGATTTCAGGGGGGGAGGGGACGCAAAAGGCCTAATTGGCAAAGGTTCTGGCGGGCGACGCCTTTTTCCGAGTTGCTGAAGTGCCGCCAGATGTTTGCGCTGCACATTAAGGAGCCGATAGGATTAGCTGGAGGAGCAGCTGGTCATTCCAGATGTGGCCGCGCGTGTTTAGACGCGTCGCTGATGAAAAAGTCACTATTTATTTACTCTGATCCGCAGGTGTCAAACGCAAGGCCCGGGGGCCGGTTATGGCCCGTCACATCAATCTGCGTGGCCCCCGCAAGGGTGGAAATAATGTGTTAATAAAGTACTTTATCTTTTCTTAACAAATGTATTACAAAAATAAATGTACTGTCTGCAATTACACATGTAGTGGATTGTCCGAAGCTTAACGGCCTACTGAAAATATTTTTATTTATTTAAACGGGGATAGCAGATCCATTCTATGTGTCATACTTGATCATTTTGCGATATTGCCATATTTTTGCTGAAAGGATTTAGTGTAGAAAATCGACGATAAAGTTCGCAACTTTTGCTCGCTGATAAAAAAAAAGCCTTGCCTGTACCGGAAGTAGCGTGACGTCAGAGGATAAAAGATTCGTAGATGAGGAACGTTACAGTGAAGGACTTGAGAGGCAGTGCAGGACGTATCTTTTTTTCGCTCTGACCGTAACTTAGGTACAAGCTGGCTCATTGGATTCCACACACTCTCCTTTTTCTATTGTGGATCACGGATTTGTATTTTAAACCACCTCGGATACTATATCCTCTTGAAAATGAGAGTCGAGCACGCGAAATGGACATTCAGTGCCTTTTATCTCCACGACAATACATCGGTGACACACTTAGCTACTGAGCTAACGTGATAGCATCGTTCTCAAATGAAGATAGAAACAAAATAAATACATCCCTGACTGGAAGGATAGACAGAAGATCAACAATACTATTAAACCATGTACATGTAACTACACGGTTAAAAATTCTCAGCCTGGTAAGGCTTAAAGGCCTACTGAAACCTACTACTACCGACCACACAGTCTGATAGTTTATATATCAATGATGAAATCTTAACATTGCAACACATGCCAATACGGCCGGGTTAACTTATAAAGTGACATTTTAAAATTCCCGGGAAATATCCGGCTGAAACGTCGTGGTATGATCACGTATGCGCGTGACGAAGTCCGAGTAACGGAAGTTATGGTACCCGTAGAATCCTATACAAAAAGCTCTGTTTTCATTTCATAATTCCACAGTATTTTGGACATCTTTTGCAATTTGTTTAATGAACAATGAAGGCTGCAAAGAAGACAGTTGTAGGTGGGATCGGTGTATTAGCAGCGGACTACAGCAACACAACCAGGAGGACTTTGTTGGAGCGCTAGCCGCGCTAGCCGCGCTAGCCGCGCTAGCCGCCGACCTCACCTTGACTTCCTACGTCTCCGGGCCGCCAAACGCATCGGGTGAAGTCCTTCGTCCTTCTGCCGATCGCTGGAACGCAGGTGAGCACGGGTGTTGATGAGCAGATGAGGGCTGGCTGGCGTAGGTGGAGAGCTAATGTTTTTAGCATAGCTCTGTGAGGTCCCGTTGCTAAGTTGCTAAGTTAGCTTCAATGGCGTCGTTAGCACAGCATTGTTAACCTTCGCCAGGCTGGAAAGCATTAACCGTGTATTTACATGTCCACGGTTTAATAGTATTGTTGATTTTCTATCTATCCTTCCTTCTATCCTTTATTTTTTTGTTTCTATATGCAGTTAAAGCACGATGCTATCACGTTAGCTCGTAGCTAAAGCATTTCGCCGATGCATTGTCGTGGAGATAAAAGGCACTGAATGTCCATTTTGCGTTCTCGACTCTCATTTTCAAGAGGATATAGTATCCCAGGTGGTTTAAAATACAAATCCGTGATCCACAATAAAAAAAGGAGAGTGTGGAATCCAATGAGCCAGCTTGTACCTAAGTTACGGTCAGAGCGAAAAACGATACGTCCATCACTGCCTCTCTAGTCCTTCACTGTAACGTTCCTCATCTACGAATCTTTCATCCTCGCTCAAATTAATGGGGTAATCATCACGTTCTCGGTCCGAATCTCTCTCGCTCCATTGTAAACAACGGGGAATTGTGAGGAATACTAACTCCTGTGACGTCACGCTACTTCCGGTACAGGCAAGGCTTTTTTTTATCAGCGAGCAAAAGTTGCGAACTTTATCGTCGATTTTCTCTATTAAATCCTTTCAGCAAAAATATGGCAATATCGCGAAATGATCAAGTATGACACATAGAATGGATCTGCTATTCCCGTTTAAATTTAAAAAAATCATTTCAGTAGGCCTTTAACAATGCTGTTGCTAGCGACGCTAAGGCTAATTCAGCAACTTAGCAACCGGACCTCACAGAACCATGATAAAAACATTAGCGCTCCACCTACGCCAGCCAGCCCTCATCTGCTCATCAACACCCGTGCTCACCTGCGTTCCAGCGATCGACGGCGCGACAAAGGACTTCATCCGTGGGTTTGGTGGCTAGCATCGGCTAGGCGTAGTAAGTAGTCCTTGTTGTGTTGCTGTAAGTATTGTACTTAGCCGCTAATACACCGATCGATCCCACCTACAACGTTCTTCTTTGCAGCCTCCATTGTTCATTAAACAAATTGCAAAAGATTCACCAACACAGATGTCCAGAATACTGTGGAATTTTGTCGAAGAAAACAAGAGGTTTTTATATCGGGTCAGATGGGGTCCAACCACTTCCGTGGATTTTGTGACGTCACGCGCATAAATCATATCCAAAGGAGTTTTTCAACCGGAAGTGTGGCGGGAATTTTAGAATTGCACTTTATAAGTTAACCCAGCCGTATTGGCATGTGTTGCAATGTTAAGATGTCATCATTGATATATAAACTATCAGACTGCGTGGTCGGTAGTAGTGGCTTTCAGTAGGCCTTTAAACTGCAACAAAAGTGAGTTTAGTACAAAATGTTTATTTACCAATAATCACAAGTACAAAGTTGGATTGAGCTGCCCATGCAGACAAACAAACGTCCTCCGGAGGACACAAGAATCAAGCAATGTCACATAGCCCTTGTCACTTGGCCATTTTATCTGTTTCCCCCATGCCTCAAGGTCTTGTTGTTTTCGACCTGTTTGTTTTGCAACATCCTTGAATCCCTTAGTCATTCGTAGACAATCAAAACATTTTGTAGAATGGTCGGCCCGACTCCATATTCAACTTTGGCCTATATCTGGTCCTTCACTGGTTTAGAATAGAAGAGAAATGAAGATAGACACGAAATATAGTTTAAAGGTCAGAAATTCCACCACACATACACTATATTGCCCAAAAGGGTTCATTAGGATGAAGCACAGTACGTCTGACTATGGTAGCCGTAATGCTCCGACAATCCATCAAGCGGTGTGGCTTCATAGCTTACCAAAGTCGTACTAAAACATTTTGACAGATGTGGGCTCTGTGCCGAGGATGTCGTTGTGGCTTGTACAGCCCTTTGAGACACTTGTGATTTAGGGCTATATTAATAAACATTGATTGATTGATGTTTGATCGCCGTGTGTAATGTTCTATATTCTCAATGAATATAGAGCGTCAACATTTAGTCCACACGTATCTCTTATGTTTGACTGCCATCTAATGGTCACACTTATCAATACACCTTGTACCAAATATTTTTGAGGTCGGTAAGCACGACCAGCATTATTACGTACATTAGGCACACCGGGTTATAAGGCGCACTGTCGATTTTTGAGAAAAATAGTATATAGTAGTCCGAAAAATATGGTAACAATGGCAGATCTCATTATTTTAGTTGACCTGGTCTTTTTTCACTCAGATGCTCACTAATCCGTTTCACCAGCAGAAAAAATAATCTTATTGACTACGGCGCGGACTAAAATGGCAAATTTTCAGGACTTATGCAGATCCCAAATACACATCAGCAGGTACCAACAGGTAAGAAAAGTTAATTTTGCATAATATTGCAAAACAAAATGCCAGATAATGTCTCCTAATAGGTGCCATTTTGCGGTCCTTAATAAAACACAACATAATAATACCCGTATGTTGAAGCACAGTACGTCTGACTATGGTAGCCGTAATGCTCCGACAATCCATCAAGCGGTGCGGCGTCATAGCTTTCCAAAGTCGTACTAAAACATTTTGACAGATTTTTGATCGCCGTGTGTAATGTTCTATATTCTCAATGAATATAGAGCGTCAACATTTAGTCCACACGTATCTCTTATGTGTGACTGCCATCTGCTGGTCTCACTTATCATTACACCATGTACCAAATAAAATAGCTTCAAAGTCAGTGAACACAACCAGAATTATTCCGTACATTAGGCGCACCGGGTTATAAGGCGCACTGTCGATTTTTGAGAAAAATAGTATATAGTAGTCCGAAAAATACGGTAACGATGGCAGATCTCATTCTTTTAGTTGACCTGCTCTTTTTTCACTCAGATGCTCACTAATCCGTTTCACCAGATCAGGAATCCGAATAGTTTTTTTTCCCCGATTATAATATTTTTATGATCGTGAGAAGCCTGAATCGAAATCAGGATTAAAGTGTGATTAATCATCGAGCTAAATGGTGTTATTGTTGCACCTGCTCCACATACGTTGTTACACCGGAGTATTTTATTTAGTGACAACTGTGTGTTGTTCCTCGCAGCCATTACTCATTACCCATTTTGGGGTCCTTATACACACACCATAATAATACCCGTATGTTGAAGCACAGTACGTCTGACTAAGGTAGCCGTAATGCGCCGACAATCCATCAAGCGGTGCGACTTCATAGCTTACCAAAGTCGTACTAAAACATTTTATTGACTACGGTGCGGACTAAAGTGGCAAATTTTCAGGACTTATGCAGATCCCCAATACACTTCAGCAGGTACCAACAGGTAAAAAAAGTAAATTTTGCGAAACAAAACGACAGATAATGTCTCCTAATAAGTGCCATTTTTGGGGTCCTTATACACACACCATAATAATACCCGTATGTTGAAGCACAGTACGTCTGACTATGGTAGCCGTAATGCACCGACAATCCATCAAGCGGTGCGACTTCATAGCTAACCAAAGTGGTACTAAAACATTTTGACAGATTTTTGATCGCCTTGTGTAATGTTCTATATTCTCAATGGAACGTTTAAAGTATTGGTGTTGTTTACTGGCGTCATCTTGCAGTCTACGGGTATCTCTTATGTGTGACTGCCATCTACTGTCACACTTATCATTACATCTTGTACTAAATAGCTAATTATTCCGTACATTAGGCACACCGGGTTATAAGGCGCACTGTCGATTTTTGAGAAAAAATACTATATATTAGTCCGAAAATACGGTAACAATGGCAGATCTCATTCTTTTAGTTGACCTGGTCTCCCCCCCCCCCCCCCGATTATAATATTTTTATGATGTGAGAAGCCTGAATCGAAATCAAGATTAAAGTGTGATTAATCATCGTGCTAAATGGTGTTATTTTTGCACCTGCTCCACATATCTCTTATGTGTGACTGCCATCTACTGGTCACACTTATCATTACATCTTGTAGCAAATAGCTAATTATTCCATACATTAGGCACACCGGGTTATAAGGCGCACTGTCAATTTTTTTGGGGAAAAATAGTATGTAGTAGTTCGAAAAATACAGTAAACTTTTTTTACTCAGATGCTCACTAATCCGTTTCACCAGCTCAGGAATTCGAATAGTTTTTTCCCCCCGACTATAATATTTTTATGATCGTTCCTCGCAGGCATTACTCCAGGGGTCACCAACCTTTTTGAAACCAAGAGCTACTTCTTGGGTACTGATTAATGCGAAGGGCTACCAGTTTGATACACACTTAAATAAATTGCCAGAAATAGCCAATTTGCTCAATTTACCTTTAACTCTATGTTATTATTAATAATTAATGATATTTACACTTAATTGAACGGTTTAAAAGCGGAGAAAACACGAAAAAAATGACAATTAAATTTTGAAACATAGTTTATCTTCAATTTCGACTCTTTAAAATTCAAAATTTAACCGAAAAAAAGAAGAGACAAACTAGCTAATTCGAATCTTTTGAAAAAATTAAAAAAATAATTTATGGAACATCATTAGTCATTTTTCCTGATTAAGATTAATTTTAGAATTTTGATGACATGTGTTTAAATAGGTTAAAATCCAATCTGCACTTTGTTAGAATATATAACAAATTGGACCAAGCTATATTTCTAACAAAGACAAATCATTATTTCTTCTACATTTTCCAGAACAAAATTTTTAAAAGAAATTCTACAGACTTTGAAATAAGATTTAAATGTGATTATACAGATTTTCTAGATTTGCCAGAATAATTTTTTTGAATTTCAATCATAAAAAGTTTGAAGAAATATTTCACAAATATTCTTCGTCGAAAAAACAGAAGCTAAAATGAAGAATTAAATTAAAATGTATTTATTATTCTTTACAATAAAAAAAATAAAAAAATTACTTGAACATTGATTTAAATTGTCAGGAAAGAAGAGGAAGGAATTTAAAAGGTAAAAAGGTATATGTGTTTAAAAATCCTAAAATCATTTTTAAGGTTATATTTTTTCTCTAAAATTGTCTTTCTGAAAGTTATAAAAAGCAAAGTAAAAACATTAATGAATTTATTTAAACAAGTGAAGACCAAGTCTTTAAAATATTTTCTTGGATTTTCAAATTCTATTTGAGTTTTGTCTCTCTTAGAATTAAAAATGTCGAGCAAAGCGAGACCAGCTTGCTAGTACATAAATACAATTTTAAAAATAGAGGCAGCTCACTGGTAAGTGCTGCTATTTCAGCTATTTTTAGAACAGGCCAGCGGGCGACTCATCTGGTCCTTACGGGCGACCTGGTGCCCGCGGGCACCGCGTTGGGGACCCCTGCATTACTCATTACCCATTTTGCGGTCCTTATACACACACCATAATAATACCCGTATGTTGAAGCACAGTACGTCTGACTATGGTAGCCGTAATGCGATAATGCGTCCCCTGATAATAATATTTTTATGATCGTATGAAGCCTAAATCGAAATCAAGATTAAAGTGTGATTAATCATCGTGCTAAATGGTGTTATTGTTGCACCTGCTCCACATATGTTGTTACACCGGAGTATTTTATTTAGTGACAACTGTGTGTTGTTCCTCGCAGCCATTACTCATTACCCATTTTGGGGTCCTTATACACACACCATAATAATACCCGTATGTTGAAGCACAGTACGTCTGACTATGGTAGCCGTAATGCGCCGACAATCCATCAAGCGGTGAGACTTCATAGCTTACCAAAGTCGTAATAAAACATTTTATTGACTACGGTGCGGACTAAAGTGGCAAATTTTCAGGACTTATGCAGATCCCAAATACACTTCAGCAAGTACCAACAGGTAAGAAAAGTAAATTTTGCGAAACAAAACGACAGATAATGTCTCCTAATAAGTGCCATTTTGGGGTCCTTATACACACACCATAATAATACCCGTATGTTGAAGCACAGTACGTCTGACTATGGTAGCCGTAATGCACCGACAATCCATCAAGCGGTGCGACTTCATAGCTAACCAAAGTGGTACTAAAACATTTTGACAGATTTTTGATCGCCTTGTGTAATGTTCTATATTCTCAATGGAACGTTTAAAGTATTGGTGTTGTTTACTGGCGTCATATTGCAGTCTACGGGTATCTCTTATGTGTGACTGCCATCTACTGTCACACTTATCATTACATCTTGTACTAAATAGCTAATTATTCCGTACATTAGGCACACCGGGTTATAAGGCGCACTGTCGATTTTTGAGAAAAAATACTATATATTAGTCCGAAAAATACGGTAACAATGGCAGATCTCATTCTTTTAGTTGACCTGGTCTCTCTCCCCCCCCCCCCCCCCCCCCCCGATTATAATATTTTTATGATGCTGAGAAGCCTGAATCGAAATCAAGATTAAAGTGTGATTAATCATCGTGCTAAATGGTGTTATTTTTGCACCTGCTCCACATATCTCTTATGTGTGACTGCCATCTACTGGTCACACTTATCATTACATCTTGTAGCAAATAGCTAATTATTCCATACATTAGGCACACCGGGTTATAAGGCGCACTGTCAATTTTTTGGGGGAAAAATAGCATGTAGTAGTTTGAAAAATACAGTAACGATGGCAGATCTCATTCTTTTAGTTGACCTGGTCTTTTTTTACTCAGATGCTCACTAATCCGTTTCACCAGCTCAGGAATTCGAATAGTTTTTTCCCCCCGATTATAATATTTTTATGATCGTTCCTCGCAGACATTACTCCAGGGGTCACCAACCTTTTTGAAATCAAGAGCTACTTCTTGGGTACTGATTAATGCGAAGGGCTACCAGTTTGATACACACTTAAATAAATTGCCAGAAATAGCCAATTTGCTCAATTTACCTTTAACTCTATGTTATTATTAATAATTAATGATATTTACACTTAATTGAACGGGTTAAAAGAGGAGAAAACACGAAAAAAATGACAATTAAATTTTGAAACATAGTTTATCTTCAATTTCGACTCTTTAAAATTCAAAATTTAACCGAAAAAAAGAAGAGACAAACTAGCTAATTCGAATCTTTTTGAAAAAATTAAAAAAATAATTTATGGAACATCATTAGTCATTTTTCCTGATTAAGATTAATTTTAGAATTTTGATGACATGTGTTTAAATAGGTTAAAATCCAATCTGCACTTTGTTAGAATATATAACAAATTGGACCAAGCTATATTTCTAACAAAGACAAATCATTATTTCTTCTAGATTTTCCAGAACAAAATTTTTAAAAGAAATTCTACAGACTTTGAAATAAGATTTAAATTTGATTATACAGATTTTCTAGATTTGCCAGAATAATTTTTTTGAATTTTAATCATAATAAGTTTGAAGAAATATTTGACAAATATTCTTTGTCGAAAAAACAGAAGCTAAAATGAAGAATTAAATTAAAATGTATTTATTATTCTTTACCATAAAAAAAAATAAAAAAATACTTGAACATTGATTTAAATTGTCAGGAAAGAAGAGGAAGGAATTTAAAAGGTAAAAAGGTATATGTTTAAAAATCCTAAAATCATTTTTAAGGTTGTATTTTTTCTCTAAAATTGTCTTTCTGAAAGTTATAAGAAGCAAAGTAAAAAAATTAATGAATTTATTTAAACAAGTGAAGACCAAGTCTTTGAAATATTTTCTTGGATTTTCAAATTCTATTTGAGTTTTGTCTCTCTTAGAATTAAAAATGTCGAGCAAAGCGAGACCAGCTTGCTAGTAGATAAATAAAATTTTAAAAATAGAGGCAGCTCACTGGTAAGTGCTGCTATTTGAGCTATTTTTAGAACAGGCCAGCGGGCGACTCATCTGGTCCTTACGGGTGACCTGGTGCCCCCTGCATTACTCATTACCCATTTTGCGGTCCTTATACACACACCATAATAATACCCGTATGTTGAAGCACAGTACGTCTGACTATGGTAGCCGTAATGCGATAATGCGTCCCCCGATAATAATATTTTTATGATCGTATGAAGCCTAAATCGAAATCAAGATTAAAGTGTGATTAATCATCGAGCTAAATGGTGTTATTGTTGCACCTGCTCCACCTATGTTGTTACACCGGAGTATTTTATTTAGTGACAACTCTGTGTTGTTCCTCGCCGCCATTACTCCGTGATAGCCGACACGGGCAGATTAACCTTTATCAGGCAGACGCGGCACGCTGGGCAAACTTCTGACAGCTCACCAATACGCACCAAGGGAGAAAAGGGCACATAAAGTGGCGTCCGAAATACCAGCGCGCCGCTGATTAAGCCCTCGGCCGGCTAGCCTTTCCAGATCAGCAGCCGTCTTAGTTCTATTGGGCCGCGCTCGTCTCTTTCCCGCGCCTGTTGGCCTAAGTGCCTCCGTGCGCCCGCAGGACTTGACGACACTTCAAAATGCGAGGCGGCGAGCAGCTGTGAAGGTCAGCCTCTCTTTGCCAGCACGTCCCCCTTTTTCATGCAATATTCATCAAAGCCTAATTTTAAATGAAAGAGACACAGGCTTAAAATAGGGGGTGTCAGATATATAAATATATAATTATAGCAACAAAGGCCGCATCAGTAGATTGAGGCGGTGGGGGGAATACCGCTCTTTTCTACAACGCTTCACAAAATTTAACACGGAGACAGAAATCACGGCCATGAATGGAAATCCGCCGCAGCGTGGCGTGCCGTTCCATGGGAATTAGCTCGTTTTCGGATCCCCGATCAAAGGACGTGAGTTTTGAAAGGGAAAACACGGGGAATGGCGTTATCTCTAAAACCTGACATGAACACACCTGGACAGGTATCAACGCCCGTATGAAGGATCACAGTCACACCGGTAGCTACTTGGACTCGGTATTGGCAACGACTTCACGATATGATACACTATATTGCCAAAAGGTATTTGGCCACCTGCCTTGACTCACATATGAACTTGAAGTGCAATCCCATTCCTAACCCATAGGGTTCAATATGATGTGGGTCCACCTTTTGCAGCTATTACAGCTTCAACTCTTCTGGGAAGGCTGTCCACAAGGTTGCGCTGCAAAAAGTCAGTGTTCAAAGACAAGAAAAAATATATACACTACCGTTCAAAAGTTTGGGGTCACCCAAACAATTTAGTGGCATAGCCTTCATTTCTAAGAACAAGAATAGACTGTCGAGTTTCAGGTGAAAGTTCTCTTTTTCTGCCCATTTTGAGCGTTTAATTGACCCCACAAATGTGATGCTCCAGAAAC
This sequence comes from Entelurus aequoreus, assembly GCF_033978785.1. NCBI lineage: Eukaryota > Metazoa > Chordata > Actinopteri > Syngnathiformes > Syngnathidae > Entelurus > Entelurus aequoreus. The sequence goes on along the minus strand of NC_084732.1, from coordinate 389,640 downwards.
TCAATCTGCTCAAAGGAAGGTCAGTTTTGTAGCTTCTGTAACGAGTTAAACTGTTTTCAGATGTGTGAACATGATTGCACAAGGGTTTTCTAATCATCAATTAGCCTTCTGAGCCAATGAGCAAACACATTGTACCATTAGAACACTGGAGTGATAGTTGCTGGAAATGGGCCTCTATACACCAATGTAGATATTGCACCAAAAACCAGACATTTGCAGCTAGAATAGTCATTTACCACATTAGCAATGTATAGAGTGTATTTCTTTCAAGTTAAGACTAGTTTAAAGTTATCTTCATTGAAAAGTACAGTGCTTTTCCTTCAAAAATAAGGTAATTTCAATGTGACCCCAAACTTTTGAACGGTAGTGTATAAAAATTAGGGGTATTTTATTTGAACTAAGCAAAATTATCTGCCAATAAAACAAGAACATTCGGCTTGTCAAGACTTTCCAAAACAAGCGAAATTAAAGCTGCAAGCAGCGATGGACGGGACCGACTTTGACGGCACATAAAATCCAAACCGGAGCAGAAATTAAAACTTTTTCGTCAACTTTTAATCGAAAGGGTTCAATCTCTCTCCTGTGCTAGTTTGAAGTCGACACGACAAACGCGCTCAGAGGAGATCATCTTTGAAAAAAGGTGACCGTTTTTTATAAAACTTTTGTTTTGAAGGGGGAATTGCAAACTCCCTGTAGATTTTTGCTGGGGGTTGTCAATATATGAAATGTAGGTCTAAGTGAGACCTACGTAGAGGTTTTTGTTTCATGTCTCTACGACATTCCTACTGAGAGTTACAGGCAGTTTTGTCTGTGTTTTCTTCCTAGGAGCAGTTTTGTCTGTGTTTTCTTCTTTCTAGAGCGCAATTTTGAGTTTTGGGGTTGGGTTTTTTATTAGATCGCAATTTTTGCCAGTCCTGATGTGTGTGTCCAGTTTGGTGAGTTTTGAAGCATGTTAAGGGGGTCAAATTATAGCTCAAAGAGGCAAAAGTGACTGTTTTTACAAAACTTTTGTTTTGAAGGGGAAATAGCAAACTTCCCGCTGAAGGATGTCAGTGTATGAAATCTAGGTCTAATACATAGAGGTTTTTGTTTCATGTCTCTTTGACATTCCTAGTGGGAGTTACAGGCAGTTTTGTCTGTGTTTTCTTCCTAGGGGGCGCTAGAGCGCAATTTTGAGTTTTGGGGCTAGGTTTTTTGATTAGATCGCAATTTTCGCCAGTCCTGATGTGTGTGTCAAATATGGTGAGTTTTGAAGCATGTTAAGGGGGTCAAATTACAGCTCAAAGAGGCGGCGGTATAATAAAGAATAATAAAACCTTACAATTACAATAGGGTCCTCTGTCCCAAAGGGACATTGTGGTCCCTAAAAATAGGGTCCCCTGTCCCAAAGGGACATTGCGGTCCCTAATTAGCTAACCTCAATGAACCCAAAAATACCTTAAAATAAGAATATTCTCACTAATAACAAATGCACCTTTCTTGGTAGAAAAAAAGAGACCTTTTTGCTCAATTTGTTGAAAAATATTCTTAAATGAAGTAAATGCTAGTGCCATTATTTTGACATAATGATATGCGCTCGGCATTACATTTCTTGAAACCAGCAAACTTATACTAAAAACTAATTTTAGTATAAGTTTTTGTTTCATGTCTCTACGAAATTCCTACTGAGAGTTACAGGCAGTTTTGTTTGTGTTTTCTTCCTCGGAGCAGTTTTGTCTGTGTTTTCTTCCCAGGAGCAGTTTTGTCTGTGTTTTCTTCCTAGGGGGCGCTAGGGCGTAATTTTGAGTTTTGGGGTTGGGTTTTTTATTAGATCACAATTTTTGCCAGTCCTGATGTGTGTCCCCAGTTTGGTGAGTTTTGAACCATGTTAAGGGGGTCAAATTATAGCTCAAAGAGGCAAAAGTGACTGTTTTTACAAAACTTTTGTTTTGAAGGGGAAATAGCAAACTTCCCGCTGAAGGATGTCAGTGTATGAAATCTAGGTATAAGTGATACCTACATAGAGGTTTTCGTTTCATGTCTCTTTGACATTCCTAGTGGGAGTTACAGGCAGTTTTGTCTGTGTTTTCTTCCTAGGGGGCGCTAGAGCGCAATTTTGAGTTTTGGGGCTAGGTTTTTTGATTAGATCGCAATTTTCGCCAGTCCTGATGTGTGTGTCAAATATGGTGAGTTTTGAAGCATGTTAAGGGGGTCAAATTACAGCTCAAAGAGGCGGCGGTATAATAAAGAATAATAAAACCTTACAATTACAATAGAGTCCTCTGTCCCAAAGGGACATTGCGGTCCCTAATTAGCTAACCTCAATGAACCCAAAAATACCTTAAAATAAGAATATTCTCACTAATAACAAATGCACCTTTCTTGGTAGAAAAAAAGAGACCTTTTTGCTCAATATGTTGAAAAATATTCTTAAATGAAGTAAATGCTAGTGCCATTATTTTGACATAATGATATGCGCTCGGCATTACATTTCTTGAAACCAGCAAACTTATACTAAAAACTAATTTATTCTTCTTATTGGAAAGGCAACAAGGCAACCGCTTGTTACTCTCGGGGTCTCCTAGCTGCTCAGGTAAATCATATGGTCTAAAAATGCATTTTTCCATCGATAACATGACATTATCGCGCCAAGTGCGTGCTCTTTCAGTCAATTAGTGCGCAGATATACATTGTAATTTTGAAGAATGTATCTGAATGTGCATGAATTATTTCTTTTTAAAATTGTTAGGAATGTCACATGTTAAATGTTTAAATAGTCAGTTTACTGTACTGTGCCAACTGTACTACTATATGAGTACGTATTTTCTATTGTTTCATTGAAAATAAAACAGCAAAGTCCATTTGGCTGTCATCTGTTTTAATTATGAGACACAATTGTGTCAAAATCATGATTTTTTTTCATTCTTGAAATAAGAAACGATTACTTTAAAAAAGTAGTTTTATACTTTGCAACAGTTGATATTCTAGTTTCAAGCATGTTTTACTCAATATAGCTCATCAAATCTCAGCAACAAGCTGTAATATCTTACTGAGATCATTTAGGACCAAAACACTTAAAACAAGTAAAACACTCTAACATCAAATCTGCTTAGTGAGAAGAATTATCTTATTAGACAGAAAATAAGCAAATATCACCCTTATTTGAGATATTTAATCCTACTTAGATTTCAGTTTTTGCAGTGGTTGCGTAGCGTGTTTATAGCAATTTTCCACCATTCTTCCAAAATCGCATTGGTGAGGTCACACACTGATGTGGGTGGAGAAGGCCTGGCTCTCAGTCTCCATTCTAATTAATCCTAAAGGTGATCTATTGTCCCTTCTTGTCTCTCATGGACACACACCTGTTGTTGTTGACTTTGGACTTATCGGCTGCACGACATCAAGGCCGCGGAATAGAGACACACACATGCATCCACAAAAATATACGCCACACATACATACCCCACCCCCAAATCCAACGCCCTCGACGCAAATCCCATAGGGGTGATGGAAGGATGGGGAGCGCCTGAGAGCTGCGGCCTGCCACCGTGGCCCCGCACTCCCTCCCCTCTGTTGCTAGATATCTGGAGATGTACGTTGTAATATGTATATGTGCTTTGCTATGGAGGTTTTTTCCCACTCCAGACTGGGCCCCTTTACGAGCCCAGTCTAGATTGTATTTTTTTTACTCATCCTTCCCCAGCGTTGACCTTTTTCCCATCTTTTACGGGGCGCCTTGTGGCGACCCATCAGCGTTCCTGTTCTGTAACCCTGTACACTGTTTGTTTGTCTAATCTTGAACGGGCTTGTGCTAAAAACAAAGTTTTGTTGTACTTGTGCAATGACAATAAAGACCTATCCTATCCTATTAGGTTCAGGCCAGGACTCTGTGCAGGCAGGCCAGTCAAGTTCATCCACACCAGACTCTGTCATCCATGTCTTTATGGACCTTGCTTTGTGCACTGATGCACAGTCATGTTGGAAGAGGAAGGGGCCCGCTCAAAACTGTTCCCACAAGGTTGGGGGCATGGAATTGTCCAAAATCTTTTGGTATCCTGGAGAATTCAAAGTTCCTTTCACTGGAACTAAGGGGCCAAACCCACCATGATTCCTCCTCCACCAAATTTCACACTCGGCACAATGCAAACCTCCAAACCCAGACTGGTCCATCAGATTGCCAGATGGAAAAGGGTGATTCATCACTCCAGAGAAGGTTCTAGAGTCCAGTGGCGACGTGCTTTAAACCACTGCATCCCACGCTTTGCATCGGACTTGGTGACGTCTGGCTTAGATGCAGCTGCACGGCCATGGAAACCCATTCCATGAAGCTCTCTGCGTACTGTACGTGGGCTAATTGGAAGGTCACATGAAGTTTGGAGCAGAAAGTCTTTGCACTATGCGCTTCAGCATCCACTGACCCCTCTCTGTCAGTTTACGTGGCCTACCACCTGGTGGCTGAGTTGCTGTTGTTCCCAAACTCTTCAATTTTCTTATAATAAAGTTGACTTTGGAATATTTAGGAGCGAGGAAATTTCACGACTGGATCTGTTGCACAGGTGGCATCCTATGACAGTTCCACGCTGGAAATCACTGAGAGCGGCCCATTCTTTCACAAATGTTTGTAGAAACAGTCTCCATGCCTAAGTGCTTGATTTTATACACCGAGTGATTAGCACACCCGATTCTGATCATTTGGATGGGTGGCCAAATACTTTTGGCAATGTAATGTATGTGAAGAAAAAGAAAATAAGCATTTTGTGATGTTTAAAAAGCTGCACATATTGACTATTGATGAAGTCTTAGCAGGTTTAGCACTAATAGACTCAATGTTTACAATTGTATTGATTATTCTTAACTTTACATCTATTTAATAGATTGTATCTTTAATCTTATGATACATCCACATTGGTGCCTTACCTTGTCTGTGTGTGTGCGTGTGTATGTGTGTGTGTGTGTGTGTGTGTGTGTGTGTGTGTGTGTGTGTGTGTGTGTGTGTGTGTGTGTGTGTGTGTGTGTGTGTGTGTGTGTGTGTGTGTGTGTGTGTGTGTGTGTGTGTGTTTTTAATGCATTACAAATTGACAAAGCTTTAAAAAGTACTTGAATTGATTTAGACAAAGTTTAGCTGCAGTTGACTTTGGCTAAAATGAGAGTTAAATCTATTTTTCACACAACTTTGTCTCACACTTCAGGGTTTCCCCGAGTCTGCCAAGATACCTGTGGCGGTGTGGTTATGGGTGTGGTCGCCATGATGTCATCGAATCATTTGCCTAATCTGCTAATATGATGATTTTTTTTTTTACAAATCAGTGTTTTTTACAATTGACTCAGTTCTATCCCGTGTCTAAATGTGTGTTTTAACTCTTGTGCAGTACTTCGCGAAACTTATATAAATAAAGTTAATTGGATTAGATAAAAATGCAAACAAAATAAAATGCATACATATATTTAAAAACAAATCTGTTATTATTAACTAGTATTAAGATATACTTTTGTATCGTTTTGCCATATTTTGAATTGTTGTTGCTTATTGTACATTGTACTATTTTCAAGTGTCATTTCAGAGACTTTTAATGACTTTTTAAATTAAAAACAACTAGCAACAAATCTAATCTTCTTCTGGTGTTATTATAAAATGTAGTCGTGGTTATAGACTCCTAACTTCTGTCCCTCGATGTCCCAGACTAAAGAGGCTGTTGCTCTAGTTGGACGTTCTCTTCTTAAAAGCTTAATATTTGCACATTTTGTAGATGTCTGTCTGCGGGTATATCCGCAACATATATAAAAATCACGTCCACATCACAGACATGCTGACAACGCTACAGATAATGGCGTGCGTCTTGTTTACATCCGGGTTCAATAGTGCGCAAATAATAGGGTATATATATATATATATATATATATATATATATATATATATATATATATATATATATATATATATATATATATATATATATATATATATATATATATATATATATATATATATATATATATATATATATATATATATATATATATATATATATATATATATGTATATATATATATATATATATACATATATATATATATATATATATATATATATATATATATATATATATATATATATATATATGTATATATATATATATATATATATATATATATATATATATATATATATATATATATATATATATATATATATATATATATATATATATATATATATATATATATATATATATATATATATATATATATATATATATGTTCATACTGTAACGACCAGCTAATGTTAATGTTTTATGTTCGTGTGGTTTGGATTTGATGTCAGTTTTTCCCATGTTTACAAACAAACCATCCGTGCCTGAAAGGTGATTGGCGGAGAATGAGGAAGTGTTGTGTTTCCGCCAGGGATGCCCGGACTCACGGAGAAGAAAGTATGTACACGTGAGATAAAACTTTTTGGAATTGTGCCATTTGTATCATAAGATTGGTAATAAAAGTTAAAAATAGCGTCGGGAGTTGTTAAATTTCCTGAGGGCTACAATATATTATATTACTTTGAATTGATTTTCAAGCCGTGGCAGTGCGCCACATTCAATTACATTAAAAGGAAATTCTTGGTGGTTTACAACCTACTGTGCTAATAAAGAAAATATTTTTTCGCATCTTTTTGTACACCAATTACATAGACTGCCGATGAATACTGGTATCAAAAATGACTATCGATATTGGTATCGATAAAATCCTATTGATACACACCCCTAGCAAGGAAATAATATTTTGCCAATGTCATGTGTATAAAATGTTCTGCACAAATACAATGGCCTTGCCTAAGTAGTATGCTGAACGACGGGATTTTTCCCATGTTTACAAACACACCATCCGTGCCTGAAAGGTGATTGGCGGAGAATGAGGAAGTGTTGTGTGTCCGGCGGGTAAGCGCGGATTCAAAAGTATGTACACGTGAGATAAAACCTTTTGGAATTGTGCCATTTGTATCATAAGTTTGGTAATAAATGTTAAAAATAGCGTCATTTCTTCTGGAGGCTACAATATACTATATTACTTTAATTGTTTTTCAAGCCGTGGCGGTCCGCCACATTTAATTACATTAAGAGGAAATTCTTGGTGCTATTGTGCTGATAAAAATGGTAATAGAAAAAAAAAAAAAGTAGCATCTTTATATACACCAATTACATATAGTGCCGATGAATACCGGTATCGAAAATGAATATAAATATTGGTATCGATAAAATGATATTGATACACATCCCTAATACAATTTCCATGCCTAAGTAGTATGTTGAACGACGGGATTTGGATTTGATGTCAGTTTTTCCCAGGTTTACAAACACACCGTCCGTGCCTGAAAGGTGATTGGCGGAGAATGAGGAAGTGTGTGTCGGGCAGGGAAGCGCGGACTCACGCAGACGAAAGTATGTACACGGGAGATAAAACCTTTTGGAATTGTGCCATTTGTATCATAAGATTGGTAATAAAAGTTAAAAATAGCGTTCGGAATTGGAATGTGGCAGTGTGCCACATTCAATTACATTAAGAGGACATGCTTGGTGGTCTGATAAAAAAATATTTTTTCGCATCTTTATTTACACCAATTTCATATAGTGCCGATGAATATCGGTATCGAAAATGAATATCAATACTGGTATCGATATAATCCTATATCACATACCTCGCAAGGAATAAGTGTTCTGCCAATGTCATGTGTATAAAATGTTCTGCACAAATACAATTGCTTTGCCTAAGTAGTATGCTGAACGACGGGATTTGGATTTGATGTCAGTTTTTCCCAGGTTTACAAACACACCGTCCGTGCCTGAAAGGTGATTGGCGGAGAATGAGGAAGTGTGTGTCGGGCAGGGAAGCGCGGACTCACGCAGACGAAAGTATGTACACGGGAGATAAAACCTTTTGGAATTGTGCCATTTGTATCATAAGATTGGTAATAAAAGTTAAAAATAGCGTTCGGAATTGGAATGTGGCAGTGTGCCACATTCAATTACTTTAAGAGGACATGCTTGGTGGTCTGATAAAAAAAGATTTTTTCGCATCTTTATTTACACCAATTTCATATAGTGCCGATGAATATCGGTATCGAAAATGAATATCGATACTGGTATCGATATAATCCTATATCACATACCTCGCAAGGAATAAGTGTTCTGCCAATGTCATGTGTATAAAATGTTCTGCACAAATGCAATTGCCTTGCCTAAGTAGTATGCTGAACGACGGGATTTGGATTTGATGCCAGTTTTTCCCAGGTTTACAAACACACCGTCCGTGCCTGAAAGGTGATTGGCGGAGAATGAGGAAGTGTTGCGTGTCGGGCAGGGAAGCGCGGACTCACAGAGACGATAGTATGTACACGGGAGGTAAAACTTGTTGGAATTGTGCCATTTGTATCATAAGATTGGTAATAAAAGTTAAAAATAGCGTCAGTTCTTCTGGGGGCTACAATATACTATATTACTTGAATTGATTTTCAAGCCGTGACGGTCCGCCACATTCAATTACATTAAGAGGAAATTCTTGGTGCTATTGTGCTGATAAAAATGGTAATAGAAAAAAAAATGTCGCATCTTTATATACACCAATTACATATAGTGCCGATGAATACCGGTATCGAAAATGAATATCAATATTGGTATCGATAAAATGATATTGATACACATCCCTAATACAATTGCCTTGCCTAAGTAGTATGCTGAACGACAGGATTGGGATTTGATGTCAGTTTTTCCCAGGTTAACAAACACACCATCCGTGCATGAAAGGTGATTGGCGGAGAATGAGGAAGTGTTGTGTGTCCGGCGGGGAAGCGCGGACTCACGGAGACAAAAGTGTGTACACGGGAGGTAAAACCTGTTGGAATTGTGCCATTTGTATCGCACGATTGGTAATAAAAGTTAAAAATAGCGTCGGAAGTTGTAAAATGTCTTCTGGGGGCTACAATATATTGTATTACTTGAATTGATTTTCAAGGAAATTATTGGTGGTCTACAACCTACTGTGCTAATAAATAAAAACATTTTCGTATCTTTATTTTCACCAATTACATATAGTGCCGATGAATTGTGCAAAGCTCTCAATTTACCGGTCGATCTACGTTCCCCCAATAAGTTTCCTCCGCCGGGTGGCGGGGCTCTCCCTTAGAGATAGGGTGAGAAGCTCCATCGTCCGGGAGGAGCTCAAAGTAAAGCCGCTGCTCCTCCACATGGAGAGGAGCCAGGTGAGGTGGTTAGGACATCTGGTCAGGATGCCACCCGAACGCCTCCCTAGGGAGGTGTTTCGGGCACGTCCGACCGGTAGGAGGCCACGGGGAAGACCCAGGACACGTTGGGAAGACTATCTCTCCCGGCTGGCCTGGGAACGCCTCGGGACCATATGTCCCGGCAAGAAATCTGCGTTCAAAGAACTCCGGCTTTTTAGTGATCCCCAGAGCGGGCTATAGAGCGTTTTCTATTGGGGCTCCAGTACTCTGGAATGCCCTCCCGGTAACAGTTAGAGATGCTACCTCAGTAGAAGCATTTAAGTCCCATCTTAAAACTCATGTGTATACTCTAGCCTTTAAATAGACCCCCCTTTTTAGACCAGTTGATCTGCCGTTTCTTTTCTTTTCTCCTCTACCCCCCTCTGCCTTGTGGAGGGGGGCGGCACAGGTCCGGTGGCCATGGATGAAGTGCTGGCTGTCCAGAGTCGGGACTCGGGGTGGACCACTAGCCTGTGCATCGGTTGGGGACATCTCTGCTCTGCTGACCCGTCTCCGCTCGAGATGGTCTCCTGCTGGCCCCACTATGGACTGGACTCTCACTATTATGTTAGATCCACTATGGACTGGACTCTCACTATTATGTTAGAGCCACTATGGACTGGACTTTCACAATATTATGCTAGACCAGGGGTCACCAACGCGGTGCCCGTGGGCACCAGGTCACCCGTAAGGACCAGATGAGTCGCCCGCTGGCCTGTTCTAAAAATAGCTCAAATAGCAGCACTTACCAGTGAGCTGCCTCTATTTTTAAAATGTTATTTATTTACCAGCAAGCTGGTCTCGCTTTGCTCGACATTTTTAATTCTAAGAGAGACAAAACTCAAATATAATTTGAAAATCCAAGAAAATATTTTAAAGACTTGGTCTTCACTTGTTTAAATAAATTCATTAATTTTTTTACTTTGCTTCTTATAAATTTCAGAAAGACAATTTTAGAGAAAAAATACAACCTTAAAAATGATTTTAGGATTTTTAAACACATATACCTTTTTACCTTTTAAATTCCTTCTTCTTCTTTCTTGACAATTTAAATCAATGTATTTTTTTTTATTGTAAACAATAATAAATACATTTTAATTTAATTCTTCATTTTAGCTTCTGTTTTTTCGACAAAGAATATTTGTGAAATATTTCTTCAAACTTATTATGATTAAAATAAAAAAAAATGATTCTGGCAAATCTAGAAAATCCGTAAAATCAAATTTAAATCTTATTTCAAAGTCTTTTGAATTTCTTTAAAAATTTTGTTCTGGAAAATCTAGAAGAAATAAGGATTTGTCTTTGTTAGAAATATAGCTTGGTCCAATTTGTTATATATTCTAACAAAGTGTAGATTACATTTTAACCAATTTAAAACATGTCATCAAAATTCTAAAATGAATCTTAATCAGGAAAAATTGCTAATGATGTTCCGTAAATTCTTTTTTTACATTTTTTCAAAAAGATTCGAATTAGCTAGTTTTTCTCTTCTTTTTTTCGGTTGAATTTTGAATTTTAAAGAGTCGAAATTGAAGATAAAGTATGTTTCAATATTTAATTGTCATTTTTTTCGTGTTTTCTCCTCTTTTAAACCGTTCAATTAAGTGTAAATATCATTAATTATTAATAATAACATAGAGTTAAAGGTAAATTGAGCAAATTGGCTATTTCTGGCAATTTATTTAAGTGTGTATCAAACTGGTAGCCCTTCGCATTAATCAGTACCCAAGAAGTAGCTCTTGGTTTCAAAAAGGTTGGTGACCCCTGTGCTAGACCCACTCAACGTCCATTGCATCCGGTCTCCCCTAGAGGGGGCGGGGGGGTCACCCACATCTGCGGTCCTCTCCAAGGTTTCTCATAGTCATTCACATCGACGTCCCACTGGGTCGGGAGTTTTTCCTTGCCCTTATGTGGGCTCTGAGCCGAGGATGTCGTTGTGGCTTGTGCAGCCCTTTGAGACACTTGTGATTTAGGGCTATATAAATAAACATTGATTGATTGATTGACTTGGAAAATCAGCCATCCAAGCCTTATTTTCCCAACTGCAGACGCACAACTCGAGTCCCAAAACACCGAAACTGTTCTTTTCTCTCCTCGACGTTATCTGTCTGATGACCTAAAGTGTGGGGGAGTCTTTATCTCGCCTGCATTTTGTCTTCTCCTCTCCCCTCGGAGTCAGCCTTCGATATCGCATCACGAGGTCAACTCAAGTCCTCGGTCGGTGACATGACAACTTGACAACTCCTCTTCTTTTTTTGGGGGGGGGGGTCTGAGAACAGAAAATGTCAGTTTGAAGACACTTAAAATGTTCCTCGGTGGCCCATGACGCACTTCTGCACGTCACCTCTTTTGAGTCAGTCCTGCAGATGTGGGAATAATCTTGCAGGCTAATGCGCGACCCAAAAAAAACCCACACACACACACCCACACACACACACACACACGCAGGTGAAAGCCTGAGTGGTAAACACAGCCAGGCAGGAATAAATCGTCAGTAACAATCCAGTCAAAGGCATAAAGGTTGGGTTGAAGGAAAATGAGGTCTCTGCTGAATATTTATGCCCGGGTGTTGTTGACATTACTACACTGACGGTGTTTTCTATCAGCCCTATTTAGTCCCTTGAACCAAAGACCTGGGACATTACACTTTCTCAGCTCCCCACAATGGATGTGAAGTTGGTCTTGACCTGCATCCTAAACGCCTCTATAGCAGGGGTGTCCAAACTTTTTCCACTGAGGGCCGCACACTGAAAAATCAAAGCAAGCGGGGGCCATTTTGATATTTTTTTATTTTAAAAACCAATACAATATATGTATAAAAAATATACATTTAGGCCTCCACTCAGGCTTGATACCGGGGACTCCAAAGGGTTTAGGTTAAAAAATAAAATAAAAATTCATTATTTAGTATTATTATTATTATTATTATTCGAATATCTAGATCAACATTAGGTATATCTGTCAATATGACGTTTTTTGTTTTTTTTTAGATTTTAAGTTGTATGCCCTTTTTGTCAAAGAAAACCCAGTTTTTTATGGAAAAAACACAAAATATGAAATATTTTCCCCCAATAAAATTTTAAAGTGGAACATTTCAGATTATGTAATAATTGGAGCTCATAACATAACTCATATAAACATTGATTTTAATTTATTATTATTTTTTGAGTAATGACACTTAAAAAAAAAAAAAGTCCCACTAAAATTATTGGGGATCCAAAAGGGTCCTGCTCAGTAAAGTGTTAAAAAATAAATCGTAATTAAAAAAAAAAACTGTTAACACAATAGTCTCGAGATCAACTTCAGATCCATCCGTCAATTATAACTTGTATTGTTGTTTATTATGTTCCTTGTTTGTTCATTTTAGGCGCTTCTTTAAAAAAACTAAAAAAACATAGTTTTTTATATGGCAAACACAAAATATGCAACATTTTCCCCAAAAATATCTCAAAGTGGAATATTTAACGTGACCTAATTGGAGCCTTGAATAGGTCAATAATTCATAATAACATTGTTTTTGATTCATTATTATGTTTTAAAGAAAGAAACCGCCTGCATTACAGCTTAGTGTTATTAGAGTCAACATAGCAACATTTTATTGTCACCTGTTTACTCTTTTATACCACTTTTTATGTTTTTTATTTTTTTTATCGTATTTTTAGAATGTGCCGTGGGGCCGTTAAAAAATTACCTGCGGGCCGCAAATGGCCCCCGGGCCGCACTTTGGACACCCCTGCTCTATAGCTATACCAGCACTTGGACATCTTGACTTAGTTTTGATTGATGTAAGGCAGGGGTCACCAACGCGGTGCCCGCGGGCACCAGGTAGCCCGTAAGGACCAGATGAGTAGCCCGCTGGCATGTTCTAAAAATAGCTCAAATAGCAGCACTTACCAGTGAGCTGCCTCTATTTTTTAAATGTTATTTATTTACTAGCAAGCTGGTCTCGCTTTGCTCGACATTTTTAATTCTAAGAGAGACAAAACTCAAATAGAATTTGAAAATCCAAGAAAATATTTTAAAGACTTGGTCTTCACTTGTTAAAATAATTTCATAAATTTGTTTACTTTGCTTCTTATAACTTTCAGAAAGACAATTTTAGAGAAAAAAATACAACCTTAAAAATGATTTTAGGATTTTTAAACACATATACCTTTTTACCTTTTAAATTCCTTCCTTTTCTTTCCTGACAATTTAAATTAATGTTCAAGTAATTTTTTTATTTTTATTGTAAAGAATAATAAATAAATTTTAATTTAATTCTTCATTTTAGCTTCGGTTTTTTCGAGGAAGAATATTTGTGAAATATTTCTTCAAAGTTATTATGATTAAAATTCAAAAAAAATATTCTGGCAAATCTAGAAAATCTGTAGAATCAAACTTAAATCTTATTTCAAAGTCTTTTGAATTTCTTTTAAAATTTTTGTTCTGGAAAATCTAAAAGAAATAATGATTTGTCTTTGTTAGAAATATAGCTTGGTCCAATTTGTTATATATTCTAACAAAGTGTAGATTGGATTTTAACCTATTTAAAACATGTCATCAAAATTCCAAAATTAATCTTGATCAGGAAAAATTACTAATGATGTTCCATAAATTTTGTTTTTAATTTTTTCAAAAAGATTCGAATTAGCTAGCTTTTATCCTCTTTTTTTCGGTTGAATTTTGAATTTTAAAGAGTCGAAATTGAAGATAAACTATGTTTCAAATGTAATTGTCATTTTTTTTCGTGTAGGTAAATTAAGCAAATTGGCTATTTCTGGCAATTTATTTAAGTGTGTATCAAACTGGTAGCCCTTCGCATTAATCAGCACCCAAGAAGTAGCTCTTGGTTTCAAAAAGGTTGGTGACCCCTGATGTAAGGCAACGTTCTTTTTCAGCGGGTAGTGCTCACAGTTAGACTTTCGGTGGCTCTGGATTAGGGTTGTCCCGATACCAATATTTTGGTACCGGTACCAAAATGTATGTTGATACTTTTCGGTACTTTTTCTAAATAAAGGGCACCCCGCCAGCTTTATTTTAACAAAAAAATCTTAGGGTACATTAAACATATGTGTGGAGGGAAGTGCGTCAGCGCACCTGCAGGAGCAAAGGTCACCGCCTCTGGCAATGGTGTCGAGGGCGGCGCACCATAAGGAGCGGGGCATGTGCGGGACGGCGAGACACAGCTGGCAGGTGATTAGATTGCACAGGTGGCACGTGTTAGTCTAATCATATGTTGTCTTTAACAGTGAGCGGAGGAGGGGAAAGAGAGACTGGAGAAAAGCTACACGGAAAGATTGTGTTGAAAAATCCGCATGGGGAAAAATAAAACTCTGGTAAAACGGCTTGTGACGTGATATCCGTGGAACGGGTAGGGATCGACTTCCACAATATGTTTATTATTGCAATCGAAGAACAATTTTGTCCTTAAATAAAATAGTGAACATACTAGACAACTTGACTTTTAGTAGTAAGTAAACAAACAAAGGCTCCTAATTAGTCTGCTGACATATGCAGTAACATATTGTGTCATTTATCGACCTATTATTTTGTCAACATTATGAGGGACAAGCTGTAAAAATGTATTATTAATCTACTTGTTTATTTACTGTTAATATCTGCTTAGTTTCCGTTTCAACAAGTTCTATCTACACTTCTGTTAAAATGTTATAATCACTTATTCATCTCTTGTTTGGATGCTTTACATTAGTTTTGGATGATACCACAAACGTAGGTATCGATCCGATACCAAGTAGTTACGGGATCGTATATCGGTCATATTCAAAGTCCTCATGTGTCCTGAGTTCATAAACATAATATGAATTTTTAAAAAAGGAAAAAAGGTGTTGTGGCGATAAAAAATATCGATGTAATCGTAGTAGTATCGACTAGATACCCTCTTGTACTTGGTATCTTTACAGTGGATGTCAGGTGTAGATCCACCCATGGCGTTTGTTTACATTCAGGGGTGCTAGCTTGCTGTTAGCGGTGAGCGATTGTATCCTCCTACGGTGTGTAGTGAAGCAATTTTAGATATTCCTCGTCCTGCAGTGATAATGGTACTTGGGGACGTATTTCCTGAAAATTATAAACATAATATAAATTTTTTTTTAAACGAAAGAAGATGTGATGCCAAAAAATATCGACGTAATCATAGTGGTATCGACTGGATACGTGGCTGTACTTGATATCATTACAGTGGATGTCAGGTGTAGATCCACCAGTGGCGTTTGTTTACATTGTAATGCCGGTGAGCTGCAATGTGTAGTGAAGCATGTTTAGCTTTTCCTCGTCCTGCAGTGATAATGCTACTTGTAAGAAACTTACTTTATTTGTCGCCATGGAGACGAGGATTGGTGATTTAGAAGTAGCTACAACACTGTCTTAAAGTACCTCTTTACCTTTACCTTTACCTTCACCTTTATCTTTAGTTCTGAGGCCAAAATGCATCCAGTCTCCCTTTTATGTCTACTAGAGTTGTCCCGATACCAATATTTTGGTACCGGTATCAAAATGTATTTCGATACTTTTCGGTACTTTTCTAAATAAAGGAGACCACAAAAAAATGTCGTTATTGGCTTTATTTTAACAAAAAAATCTTAGGGTACATTAAACATATGTTTATTATTGCAATGGAAGAACTAAAAATAAAATAGTGAACATACTAGACAACTTGTCTTTTAGTAGTAAGTAAACAAACAAAGGCTCCTAATTAGTCTGCTGATGTATGCAGTAACATATTGTGTCATTTATCGACCTATTATTTTGTCAACATTATGAGGGACAAGCTGTAAAAATGGATTATTAATCTACTTGTTCATTTACTGTTAATATCTGCTTACTTTCCGTTTCAACAAGTTCTATCTACACTTCTGTTAAAATGTAATAATCACTTATTCTTCTGTTGTTTGGATGCTTTACATTAGTTTTGGATGATACCACAAATGTAGGTATCGATCCGATACCAAGTAGTTACAGGATCGTACATCGGTCATATTCAAAGTCCTCATGTGTCCTGAGTTCATAAACATAATATGAATTTTTAAAAAAGGAAAAAAGGTTTTGTGACGATAAAAAATATCGATGTAATCATAGTAGTATCGACTAGATACGCTCTTGTACTTGGTATCATTACAGTGGATGTCAGGTGTAGATCCACCCATGGCGTTTGTTTACATTCAGGGGTGCTAGCTTGCTGTTAGCGGTGAGCGATTGTATCCTCCTACGGTGTGTAGTGAAGCAATTTTAGATATTCCTCATCCTGCAGTGATAATGGTACTTGGGGACGTATTTCCTGAGTTTATAAACATAATATAAAAATTTTTTTAAACGAAAGAAGATGTGATGCCAAAAAATATCGACGTAATCATAGTGCTATCGACTGGATACGTGGCTGTACTTGATATCATTACAGTGGATGTCAGGTGTAGATCCACCAGTGGCATTTGTTTACATTGTGATGCCAGTGAGCTGCAATGTGTAGTGAAGCATGTTTAGCTTTTCCTCGTCCTGCAGTGATAATGATACTTGTAAGAAACGTGCTTTATTTGTCGCCATGGAGGCGAGGATTAGTGATTTAGAAGTAGCTACAACACTGTCTTAAAGTACCTCTTTACCTTTACCTTCACCTTTATCTTTAGTTCTTAGGCCAAAATGCATCCAGTCTCCCTTTTATGTCTACTAGGGTTGTCCCGATACCAATATTTTGGTACCGGTATCAAAATGTATTTCGATACTTTTCGGTACTTTTTTAAATAAAGGAGACCACAAAAAAATGTCGTTATTGGCTTTATTTTAACAAAAAAATCTTAGGGTACATTAAACATATGTTTATTATTGCAATGGAAGAACTAAAAATAAAATAGTGAACATACTAGACAACTTGTCTTTTAGTAGTAAGTAAACAAACAAAGACTCCTAATTAGTCTGCTGACGTATGCAGTAACATATTGTGTCATTTATCATTCTATTATTTTGTCAACATTATGAGGGACAAGCTGTAAAAATGGATTATTAATCTACTTGTTCATTTACTGTTAATATCTGCTTATTTTCCGTTTCAACATGTTCTATCTACACTTCTGTTATAATGTTATAATCACTTATTCTTCTCTTGTTTGGATGCTTTACATTAGTTTTGGATGATACCACAAACGTAGGTATCGATCCGATGCCAAGTAGTTACAGGATCGTATATCGGTTTTATTCAAAGTCCTCATGTGTCCTGAGTTCATAAACATAATATGAATTTTTAAAAAAGGAAAAAAGGTGTTGTGGCGATAAAAAATATTGATGTAATCGTAGTAGTATCGACTAGATACGCTCTTGTACTTGGTATCATTACAGTGGATGTCAGGTGTAGATCCACCCATGGCGTTTGTTTACATTCAGGGGTGCTAGCTTGCTGTTAGCGGTGAGCGATTGTATCCTCCTACGGTGTGTAGTGAAGCAATTTTAGATATTCCTCGTCCTGCAGTGATAATGGTACTTGGGGACGTATTTCCTGAGTTTATAAACATAATATATTTTTTTTTTAAATGAAAGAAGATATTGTGATGCCAATAAATATCGACGTAATCATAGTGGTATCGACTGGATACGTGCCTGTACTTGATATCATTACAGTGGATGTCAGGTGTAGATCCACCAGTGGCGTTTGTTTACATTTTGATGCCAGTGAGCTGCAATGTGTAGTGAAGCATGTTTAGCTATTCCTCGTCCTGCAGTGATAATGGTACTTGTAAGAAATGTACTTTATTTGTCGCCATGGAGGCGAGGATTAGTGATTTAGAAGTAGCTACAACACTGTCTTAAAGTACCTCTTTACCTTTACCTTTACCTTCACCTTTATCTTTAGTTTTTAGGCCAAAATGCATCCAGTCTCCCTTTTATGTCTACTAGAGTTGTCCCGATACCAATATTTTGGTACCGGTACCAAAATGTATTTCGATACTTTTCGGTACTTTTCTAAATAAAGGGGACCACAAAAAAATGTCGTTATTGGCTTTATTTTAACAAAAAAATCTTAGGGTACATTAAACATATGTTTATTATTGCAATGGAAGAACTAAAAATAAAATAGTGAACATACTAGACAACTTGTCTTTTAGTAGTAAGTAAAAAAAACAAAGGCTCCTAATTAGTCTGCTGACGTATGCAGTAACATATTGTGTCATTTATCGACCAATTATTTTGTCAACATTATGAGGGACAAGCTGTAAAAATTGATTATTAATCTACTTGTTCATTTACTGTTAATATCTGCTTACTTTCCGTTTCAACATGTTCTATCTACACTTCTGTTAAAATGTAATAATCACTTATTCTTCTCTTGTTTGGATGCTTTACATTAGTTTTGGATGATACCACAAACGTAGGTATCGATCCGATACCAAGTAGTTACAGGATCGTATATCGGTCATATTCAAAGTCCTCATGTGTCCTGAGTTCATAAACATAATATGAATTTTTAAAAAAGGAAAAAAGGTTTTGTGGCGATAAAAAATATCGATGTAATCGTAGTAGTATCGACTAGATGCGCTCTTGTACTTGGTATCATTGCAGTGGATGTCAGGTGTAGATCCACCCATGGCGTTTGTTTACATTCAGGGGTGCTAGCTTGCTGTTAGCGGTGAGCGATTGTATCCTCCTACGGTGTGTAGTGAAGCATTTTTAGATATTCCTCATCCTGCCGTGATAATGGTACTTGGGGACGTATTTCCTGAGTTTATAAACATCCATCCATCTTCTTCCGTTTATAAACATAATATATATATATTTTTTAAATGAAAGAAGAAAAATATTGACATAATCATAGTGGTATCGACTGGATACGTTCTTGTACTTGATATCATTACAGTGGATGTCAGGTGTAGATCCACCAATGGCGTTTGTTTACATTTTGATGCCGGTGCGGTCCACCCCGGGTCCCGACTTTGGACAGCCAGCTGTGGTCACAGAACCTGTGCCCCCCCCACCCCCCTCCATGAAGGAGAGGGGGGCAGAGCAGAAAAGAAACGGCAGATCAACTGGCCGTAATGGTGCAGGCCTACAGTTAATACGTGTGATCGGTATCGGCCAATCTTACTCATGGATGACAGTATTGGAATTGGCAGCATAACACCCTGCCCGGGACACCCAGGTGCTATTGCCAACATTATGTAGTCATTTCTCAGGACTATCTATATCAGTGGTCCCCAACCTTTTTGTAGCTGCGGACCGGTCAACGCTTGAGAATTTGTCCCACGGACCGGTGGAGGGGGTGTATTTTTTTAAAAAAATAAAAAATTTTTTTTTTTTTTTTTTACATAGATAAATACAATCATGTGTGCTTACGGACTGTATTGCAGGCTGTATTGATCTATATTGATATGGAATGTATATATTGTGTTTTTTATGTTGATTTAATAAAAAAATTTTTTTTTTTTTTTTTTTTTTTTTTTCAATTTTTTGTGCGGCCGCGGCCCGGTAAAAAAAAAAAAAAAAAAAAAATAATAATTATTTATTTATTTATTTTTTTCAATTTCTTGTGCGGCTGCAGAACGGTAAAAAAAAATAAAAAATAAAAAATAAAAAATTATTTTTAATTTATTTATTTTTTTTCAATTTCTTGTGCGGCCGCAGCCCGGTAAAAAAAAAAAAAAAAAAGTTTTTTTTTTTTTTTTTTTTCCAATTTCTTGTGCGGCCGCAGCCCGGTAAAAAAAAAAAAAAAAAAAAAAAAAAATTATTTATTTATTTTTTTCAATTTCTTGTGCGGCCGCAGAACGGTAAAAAAAAATAAAAAATAAAAAATTATTTTTAATTTATTTATTTTTTTTCAATTTCTTGCGCGGCCGCAGCCCGGTAAAAAAAAAAAAAAAATTTTTATTTTTTTAATTTTTTTTCCAATTTCTTGTGCGGCCGCAGCCCGGTAAAAAAAAAAAAAAAAAAAAAAAAATTATTATTATTATTATTTTTTTTTTTTTCAATTTCTTGTGCGGCCGCAGCCCGGTAAAAAAAAAAAATTAATTTAAAAAAAAAATTTTTTTTTTAAATTTCTTGTGCGGCCGCAGCCCGGTAAAAAAAAAAAAAAAAAAAAAAAAAAAATATATATATATATATATATATATATATATATATATATATATATATATATATATATATATATATATTTTTTATTTTTTGTATTTTTTTAAATTTTTTTTCAATTTCTTGTGCGGCCGCGGCCCGGTAGAAAAAATAAAAATAAAAAAATAATTCTTGTGCGGCCTGGTACCAATCGGTCGGCGGCCCGGTACCAATCAGTCCGCGGACTGGTACCGGGCCGCGGACTGGTACCGGGCCGCGGCCCGGTGGTTGGGGACCACTGATCTATATTACAAAGAACGTGTACGATGGCGGAAAACGAGCGAGTAGACAAGGCAATCCGAGCCGCCGAATATCAGCGTCAGGATTTGAGGGACTTGCCGTGTGGCTCATCAGACGGGCTTGTTTCACATAGTTGAGATAATTATTACATTTACCTTCCGCAGCTTGCTACATTTTTCTCCAGACGGGAAAGCGACACCTTGTTTACCGAGGCGGCGGAGGGTGAATGAAGTGTTTTCATTTGGCAATGTTTACACAAGACTCGCAGTCAGGAGTGCGTGTCTGCTCCGGCTATCGCACAACTCAGCGCCCGGGTTTTAGTTCAAATCTAATTAGGAAAGAGCAGACATCACAAATAGGTGTTTTTTCCTGAAAAATATTAGTGGCCGGTGTTAGCTTGACTGTTGACTGAACAAGTTCAGCTGTGGCAATTACAAACATCTCTTAGCCACCGGAGTTAAAGTCACAGTCGGACATTAAACTTTTCTCCACAAAACTGAAACAGTGGCTTAAAGGCCTACTGAAATGAATTTTTTAAATTTAAACGGGGATAGCAGATCCATTCTGTGTGTCATACTTGATCATTTGGCGATATTGCCATATTTTTGCTGAAAGGATTTAGTATAGAACAGGAGTCACCAACCTTTTTAAAACCAAGAGCTACTTCTTGGGTACTGATTAATGCGAAGGGCTACCAGTTTGATACACACTTAAATAAATTGCCAGAAATAGCCAATTTGCTCAATTTACCTTTAACTCTATGTTATTATTAATAATTAATGATATTTACACTTAATTGAACGGTTTAAAAGAGGAGAAAACACGAAAAAAATGGCAATTACATTTTGAAACATAGTTTATCTTCAATTTCGACTCTTTAAAATTCAAAATTCAACCGAAAAAAAGAGAAAAACTAGCTAAATTCGAATCTTTTTGAAAAAATTAAAAAAATAATTTTTATGAAACATCATTAGCAATTTTTCCTGATTAAGATTAATTTTAGAATTTTGATGACGTGTTTTAAATAGGTTAAAATCCAATCTGCACTTTGTTAGAATATATAACAAATTGGACCAAGCTATATTTCTAACAAAGACAAATCATTATTTCTTCTAGATTTTCCAGAACAAAAATTTTAAAAGAAATTCAAAAGAGTTTGAAATAAGATTTAAATTTGATTCTACAGATTTTCTAGATTTGCCAGAATAATTTTTTTGAATTTTAATCATAATAAGTTTGAAGAAATATTTCACAAATATTCTTTGTCGAAAAAACAGAACCTAAAATGAAGAATTAAATTAAAATGTATTTATTATTCTTTACAGTAAAAAAAATAAATTCACTTGAACATTGATTTAAATTGTCAGGAAAGAAGAGGAAGGAATTTAAAAGGTAAAAAGGTACATGTGTTTAAAAATCCTAAAATCATTTTTAAGGTTGTATTTTTTTCTCTAAAATTGTCTTTCTGAAAGTTATAACAAGCAAAGTAAAAAAAATTAATGAATTTATTTAAACAAGTGAAGACCAAGTCTTTAAAATATTTTCTTGGATTTTCAAATTCTATTTGAGTTTTGTCTCTCTTAGAATTAAAAATGTCGGGCAAAGCGAGACCAGCTTGCTAGTAAATAAATACAATTTAAAAAATAGAGGCAGCTCTCTGGTAAGTGCTGCTATTTGAGCTATTTTTAGAACAGGCCAGCGGGCGACTCATCTGGTCCTTACGGGCTACCTGGTGCCCGCGGGCACCGCGTTGGTGACCCCTGGTATAGAACAACGACGTTAGAGTTCGCAACTTTTGGTCTCTGATAAAAAAAAAGCCTTTCCCCTACCGGAAGTAGCGTGACGTAGTCAGTTGTTCGCTTCCTCATATTTTCCTATTGTTTTCAACGCAGCTAGAGCGATTCGGACCGAGAAAGCGACGATTACCCCATTAATTTGAGCGAGGATGAAAGATTTGTGGATGAGGAACGTTAGAGTGACAGACTAGAATGCAGTGCAAAACATATCTTTTTTCGCTCTGACCGTAACTTAGGTACAAGCTGGCTCATTGGATTCCACACTCTCTCCTTTTTCTATTGTGGCTCACGGTTTTGTATTTTAAACCACCTCGGATACTATATCCTCTTGAAAATGAGAGTCGAGCACGCGAAATGGACATTCACAGTGACTTTTATCTCCACGACAATACATCGGCAAAGCTCTTTAGCTACTGAGCTAACGTGATAGCATCTGGCTCAAATGCAGATAGAAACAAAATAAATAAATCCCTGACTGGAAGGATAGACAGAAGATCAACAATACTATTAAACCATGGACATGTAGCTACACGGTTAATAATTCTCAGCCTGGCAAAGCTTAACAATGCTGTTGCTAACGACGCTGAAGCTAACTTAGCAACTTAGCAACCGGACCTCACAGAGCTATGATAAAACATTAGTGCTCCACCTACGCCAGCCAGCCCTCATCTGCTCATCAACACCCGTGCTCACCTGCGTTCCAGCGATCGACGGTGCGACGAAGGACTTCACCCGATCACAGATGCGGTTGGCGGCTAGCGTTGGCTAGCGCGTCTGCTATCCAAGTAAGTCCTCCTTGTTGTGTTGCTACAGCCAGCCGCTAATACACCGATCCCACCTACAACTTTCTTCTTTGCAATCTCCTTTGTTCATTAAACAAATTGCAAAAGATTCACCAACACAGATGTCCAGAATACTGTGGAATTTTGAGATGAAAACAGAGCTTTTTGTATTGGCTTCAATAGGCTACCGATACTTCTGTTTCACTGGCTACGTCACGCGCATACGTCATCATCCAAAGGCGTTTTCAACCGGAAGTTTAGCGGGAAATTTAAAATAGCACTTTATAAGTTAACCCGGCCGTATTGGCATGTGTTGCAATGTTAAGATTTCATCATTGATGTATAAACTATCAGACTGCGTGGTCGATAGTAGTGGCTTTCAGTAGGCCTTCGTCTTTGGAGGTGGGAGGAAGCCGGAGTACCCGGAGGGAACCCACGCAGTCACGGGGAGAACATGCAAACTCCACACAGAAAGATCCCGAGCCCGGGATTGAACTCAGGACTACTCAGGACCTTCGTATTGTGAGGCACATACTCTGACCCCTGTTCCACCGTGCTGCCCCCTAACCAGGGACAAGGGTTGCAAATTAGCCTGTGGCTAGAAATCCTATGTACCGGTACCTTGACATCGGTTACCTGTGGGTAGCAATGTTTAAAGGCCTACTGAAAGCCACTACTACCGACCACGCAGTCTGATAGTTTATATATCAATGATGAAATCTTAACATTGCAACACATGCCAACACACGAGTTAGATTACTAAAGTGCAATTTTAAATTTTGCGCGAAATATCCTGCTGAAAACGTCTCGGTATGATGACGCCTGCGCGTGACGTCACGGATTGTAGAGGACATTTTGGGATACCATTGTGGCCAGCTATTAAGTCGTCTGTTTTCATCGCAAAATTCCACAGTATTCTGGACATCTGTGTTGGTGAATCTTTTGCACTTTGTTCAATGAACAATGGAGACAGCAAAGAAGAAAGCTGTAGGTGGGAAGCGGTGTATTAGCGGCCGGCTGCAGCAACACAAACACGTAGCCGGTGTTTCATTGTTTACATTCCCGAAAGATGACAGTCAAGCTTTTACCATTGGCCTGTGGAGAACTGGGACAACAGAGACTCTGACCAAGAGGACTTTGAGTTGGATACGCAGACGCGGTACCGTGAGTACGCATGAGCTGCGGCTTCCGAACATTTGATCGCTTGCCCGTACGTGCGTGCCGCTATGTGCATGTCACGTACATAATTTGGGGACTTTGGGGAAATATATGTGCTGTATGAACTTTGGGGGAGGTGAACGGTACTTTGGGCTGTGGGATTGAGTGTGTTGTGCGGGTGTTTGAGTTGTATTGGCGGGTTATATGGACGGGAGGGGGGAGGTGTTTGTTATGCGGGATTAATTTGCGGCATATTAAATATAAGCCTGGTTGTGTTGTGGCTAATAGAGTATATATATGTCTTGTGTTTATTTACTGTTTTAGTCATTCCCAGCTGGATATCAGGTCCCACCCGCCTCTCACAGCATCTTCCCTATCTGAATCGCTCCCACTGCCCTCTAGTCCTTCACTCTCACTTTCCTCATCCACAAATCTTTCATCCTCGCTCAAATTAATGGGCAAATCGTCGCTTTCTCGGTCCGAATCGCTCTCGCTGCTGGTGGCCATGATTGTAAACAATGTGCAGATGTGAGGCGCTCCACAACCGGTGACGTCACGCGCATATCGTCTGCTACTTCCGGTACAGGCAAGGCTTTTTTATCAGCGACCAAAAGTTGCAAACTTTATCGTCGATGTTCTCTACTAAATCCTTTCAGCAAAAATATGGCAATATCGCGAAATGGTGGACCTGCTATCCCCGTTTAAATAAGAAAATCGCATTTCAGTAGGCCTTTAATTGTACTGTCTCTGTCCATCACCGTTGTTGGTCGACAATCAAAGGCTTCTCTCTCCGCCGTAGGGATGCCGCACTGTCGCCACAAAAAAAAAAAAAAAACGGTCCTGTGCCGAGAGATAATCGGAACTAAATGGCCGCTATCATCTCCATCGGCCTTTAATGCGCTTTCGGCCGAGCTGTTGGACGCAACACTCGTTAACGACACGCCGTAAGTCTCGGTGTG
The DNA here is from genome assembly GCF_033978785.1 of Entelurus aequoreus. Classification (NCBI taxonomy): domain Eukaryota; kingdom Metazoa; phylum Chordata; class Actinopteri; order Syngnathiformes; family Syngnathidae; genus Entelurus; species Entelurus aequoreus. The sequence continues at coordinate 364,370 of NC_084732.1, read as the reverse complement.
CCTTTAGATCGAAGCACATCATTTGCCGGGCTCGGAGTCTCGTTAATCACCTGGGGACAGCCGCCGTACAGCACCGGGGTGGAGGGGACCGCCTTTGGACGTTAAATCACCCTTTGAGTGGCCGACTGACGGGTGGGTGGACTCGCCGCTAATTCCCAAGTGCTGGTTCCGTAGCGGGCGATGGGCGGGCGCCGCACGACTCCATGACTTTGAGGTTGCCTGACCGATTCAACTAACGGCTGAACAATCGACGGACCGGCTGATTGGCTCGTCGGCCAACCCTGGTGTTGAGAGAATCAATTTTAAAGGGGAGCGGTTCCCCACCACCCGCAGAGAACCAACGCCAAATTGGCGAGAGAACAGCTAATTACCATCAGGGGATTCGTATGTTTTGCCCCCCGCCCCCCGACTCCCGCCCTTGACCGGATGCTGATTGCATTGCAGAACGTGTTGCTAGCCTACAGATCAGACCGCAAACTGTTTTGTGCATCAACATCCTTAGAAAGTGCGAGGATAAAAGCTAGCTTGTCGACAACGGAATGACGCCGTCGTCTCGTAATACCGTCTACGGTTGAATTAGTCTTCAGCGGATTGAAATATGATCACTTGGAATACAATTCTTATCAGGATTATATCTGGAAGCTTGCCGTCTACGTGTCACTTTATTAATTGGAGCAGCCGTCACGGCACGTTGAAAATAATCCATATTATGTTTATCAAGGGTTCTTTGTAATCCGCGACCTACGCCGTTGGCTCGTTTGACATTTTCTCTTTGTTGTGTGATCAATGTGGAGCGTTGCAGTCATTATCTGTCGCCCCGTCCTTTCAGGCCTCGATCTTCGTTAGCGACAGACGGCTTAATTAGAGAGGGGGATCAGAGCGGCTCTGATGCATTTTCACCTCTTTCAGGCAAGGACCCAGACCGAGGTTTACCTTACTTCTGTCTGGTCAATATTTGAACTGTGTCCAGCATTACCAGAGGACGTTTAGATAGTCGCCTCTGAGTCAGGACGCTAAAGACACATGTCTAAAGGCCTACTGAAATGAATTTTTTTTATTTAAACGTGGATAGCAGATCTATTCTATGTGTCATACTTGATCATTTCGCGATATTGCCATATTTTTGCTGAAAGGATTTAGTATGGAACAACGACGATAAAGATCGCAACTTTTGGTATCTGATAAAAAAAGGCTTGCCCCTACCGGAAGTAGCGTGACGTAGTCAATTGAACATATACGCAAAGTTCCCTATTGTTTACAATGATGGCCGCATGAAGTGAGAGAGATTCGGACCGAGAAAGCGACGACTTCCCCATTAATTTGAGCGAGGATGAAAGATTTGTGGATGAGTAAAGTGCAAGTGAAGGACTAGTGGGGAGTGGAAGCGATTCAGATAGGGAAGATGCTGTGAGAGCCGGGGGTGACCTGATATTCAGCTGGAAATGACTAAAACAGTAAATAAACACAAGGCATATACTGTATATACTCTATTAGCCACAACACAACCAGGCTTATATTTAATATGCCACAAATTAATCCCGCATAAAAACACCTAGGCGTTTGTTATGCTAGCTCCTAGCTACTAGCTCGAGCTAGTTATAGCTCGAGTGGGTAATATGGACGGGATCCCGTATATAAAACGAGCCAATACAATTCAAACACCTGCACAACACACACACTCACTCAGCCCAAAGGACCGTTCACCTAACCCAAGGTTCATAAAGCTTATATATTTAACCAAAGTTACGTACATGACACGCACGTACGGGCAAGCAATCAAATGTTTGGGATCTGATATTCAGCTGGGAATGACTACACAGTAAATAAACACAAGACATATATATACTCTATTAGCCACAACACAACCAGGCTTATATTTGATACGCCACAAATTAATCCCGCATAACAAACACCTCTTTCGGGAATGTAAACAATGAAACACTGACTGTGTTGTGTTGCTGACTTCCCTCGCAAAATACTCCGCTTCGCACCGACTTTCTTCTTTGCTTGCTCAGCTTCTTTCTCCATAATGCAATGAACAAATTGCAACAGATTCACCAACACAGATGTCTAGAATACATCCAGAATGAGATGAAAACAGCTATTTCGTATTGGCTTCAATGTGGAAGCCATACCTGTGTTCTACTGGCTACGTCACGCGCATACGTCATCCTCAGAGGCGTTTTGAACCGGAAGTTCCCCGGGAAATTTAAAATTGCACTTTATAAGTTAACCCGGCCGTATTGGCATGTGTTGCAATGTTAAGATTTCATCATTGATATATAAACTATCAGACTGCGTGGTCGGTAGTAGTGGCTTTCAGTAGGCCTCTAAATGTTCCTGTCAAAGATGTTTCCCGGAATTTTCAGTAATTATTTCTCTCTGTCAAAGAGCAATTCATGGCTTTTTAAAGTAGCAGCAAAATGGAAAAACAAGTTGCCTCTATATTGAAGCTATTATTATATATATATATCTGATTTATGACGCCAAAAGATTTTCAAAGTTTGCAAATAAATAGATATGATGAAAATACTATCAATCTCACTGTCACGGTGTGGTTGTGGCTTACTGCGCGGTTCGTTTTCCCGGGATGCAAACGGACGACTCCGGACAGGACGTGCAGGTAGGAACATGATTTCATCTTACAAAACACTCAACGAGGTACAAAACAGAAAACAAACCGACGGAACAAGGTGCCGATCGCACTTGAAGCTAAGGCTACTGCTTAGCACAGACTAAAAACAAGCAAAACTTACGTAATAGTAGCGTGATGCAAACAAAGAAGCCAGGACAAGTGACCGGCAAAGGCAGGCTTAATTAGTGTCTCTGATGAGCAACAGGTGCGCGCCCGGAACAACAGAGGCAGGTGAAAATCATAAGTAGCCATGGTAACAAACTCAGGAGGTGCACAAACAGGAACTAAAGGAGTCCAAAACAAACAGAAAACACAAAACATGATCCGGACCACGGATCATGACACTCACGGAGATTTTGAGAGATAATGAGCAAGCCCGATCACGTGACGTAGAGTAGGAACCACAGATCCCTTCCCCATCAACAACAATGCCAATCAAGCAGAGTTTGTGAGAGCCAACGACGATTACTTTAGGAAAAATTATTATCCACGGTCTTATATTTTAGAGCCAAACACAAAGAGGATGGGCGACAAGTTTTAGAAGCCGAGTGCTAAACGGATGGAGCTTTATTGTGACACTATTTTTTCATTTTTTCATTTATTTATTTCAGGCAATGACATAAAAAAATAATAATAACAAAAAAAGTACAAAGTTGACAACACATAATAATATAAATTAATATAGTGCAAAAGGTAATGTATAGTATGTAATGCATGATTGTCCAGTTTTGCCTGAAAGGGAGTGGGAAGAAGATAACTTATTTAATCCCACCCCCAGTTCTCCATTCAGTGATTATTCACATGAGTTTCACTCGTACTTTGTTCAAGGATTATAATACACATGTTGTATCATAGTGGCATTACCACAGGTAACAATAGTTATTACACTGTAACAATAATTTGTATCAACAATGTAGGAAGAATGAATATACCAACAATGGTAATAGACAAAATGCCAACAATGGTAATAGACAGCATAGCAATAATGGTAAGGAAACATTGAGCACATGTTAACACTTTGAGACAGAGTACAACAGCAGTTTAAATTAAAGACCTTCATCTCTATATTTGAACCAGACCCCATGTTTGTATAATAGTTTAAATCGATTAATAGTTTGGCATTGCTTGTGTTATAAGTCCAGTTTGTTCCATAGTTTTACTCCGCATACAGACACACAAAAACGTTTACGAGTGGTTCGAGCTCTCGGCAATAAGAAATATCCAAAGCCTCTCAAGTTATGAGCCTGCACTCGTCTTATAAAAAAACCTTGTAGATTAAGCGGCAATAGTTTGTTAAATGCTTTATACAAGATTATTAATGTATTATATTTAACAAAGTCATCAAATTTGAGCAACTTTGATTGCATAAACAGATTATGAGTATGTTCTAAATAACCAATGATCCGCACTGCTCTTTTCTGTAATATGATCAGAGGATGAATTGTGTTGTGGTAAGTATTCCCCCATACTTTTTTTTAGTTTTTTGTTGTCCTGTCCAGCTTCTCAGGCAAATCATATAGCAGATGTAGATGCCCATATCGGCTGTTCAGATTTACTTTACAAAAGAGAAGTGTAGGATACTTCTCTTGTTGCCTTATTTGTATTTTGACTTTATTAAATGTATTTATATTATCATTTGGTGCAGCCGGGCCGGAGCAGGAGGGGATAGAAAGAGAAAAAAAGGAAGACAGAGGGGGAAATTGTGGGGACGAGAGGGGGATTAGACAGAGAGACAAAAACAACAACAGCATATACAACAACATCAACAACAACAACAACAATAGAGCAACATCAGCAAATACGACATGTACAAATATGATGGTAAAAGAAATAGCAAATAAGCAGTTAGCAAAAATAAGAAATAATGTAGAAATGACAATGTCTGTTGTCCTCTGTTTTTTTTTAATAAATTTTGATTTCTATTTTACTGTTTTAATTGGTTTTACCCTTTGAAATCGTTTTTTTTAATCATATTTATATTTTATATTGTTTTTATATTGTTTTTTTTATTCATTCATTTTTTGTTTTTATTCAGTCATTGGTGGAGCATAATATTGTTTTTAATATTGTTTTTAACATGGCTGTGCAGCACTTTGGAAACATTCTTGTTGTGTAAATGTGCTATATAAATAAAGTGGATTGGATTGGATTGGATGAGCATTATTACACTACAAATGGAGCAATACAAACACCAATAGAAATAGCTCTATTGATAATGAACAATACCAATACTTTACCTTTATTATCAACAATACAGTTGTTCAAATGCAACAATACATATACGTAATGATAACTTGAGATACGAAAGAATGCAGGAAAATACTTCAACACAGTATGTAAGGTATGGGAGTACCAAGGTGCAGTATAGAGTACGGAGTGCATTTTCATTGAGGTATAGTTTTGCTTTGTTTATAATTGAGAGGCTTTTGGAGTTTTTTGTTTTAATGTGTCTGACATGAGCTTTCCATGATAGTTTACTATCAATTATTACTCCCGAAAATGTATTCTCATTTACGATTTCAATTTGGGCACCATCGATACTTATTTTCTATTCAGACGTTATGTTGCGATTTCCAAACATCACTATCTTAGTTTTATTTACACTACCGTTCAAAAGTTTGGGGTCACCCAAACAATTTTGTGGAATAGCCTTCATTTCTAAGAACAAGAATAGACTGTCGAGTTTCGGGTGAAAGTTCTCTTTTTCTGGCCATTTTGAGCGTTTAATTGACCCCACAAATGTGATGCTCCAGAAACTCGATCTGCTCAAAGGAAGGTCAGTGTTGTAGCTTCTGTAACGAGCTAAACTGTTTTCAGATGTGTGAACATGATTGCACAAGGCTTTTCTAATCATCAATTAGCCTTCTGAGCCAATGAGCAAACACATTGTACCATTAGAACACTGGAGTGATAGTTGCTGGAAATGGGCCTCTATACACCTATGTAGATATTGCACCAAAAACCAGACATTTGCAGCTAGAATAGTCATTTACCACAGTGGTCCCCAACCTTTTTGTACTTGCGGACCGGTCAATGCTTGAAAATTTGTGGGGAGGGTAGTAATTTTTTTTTTTTTTTTTTTTTTTGTCATAAAGAAATACAATCATGTGTGCTTACGGACTGTATCCCTGCAGACTGTATTGATTTATATTGATATATAATATATATATTGTGTTTTTTATGTTGATTACCTATGTAGATATTGCTCCAAAAACCAGACATTTGCAGCTAGAATAGTCATTTACCACAGTGGTCCCCAACCTTTTTGTACTTGCGGACCGGTCAATGCTTGAAAATTTGTGGGGAGGGTAGTAATTTTTTTTTTGTTGTTGTCATAAAGAAATACAATCATGTGTGCTTACGGACTGTATCCCTGCAGACTGTATTGATTTATATTGATATATAATGTATATATTGTGTTTTTTATGTTGATTAAATTAAAAAAAAAAAAAAAAAAAAAAAAAAAATTCAATTTTTTTTTCAATTTTTTTTTCAATTTTTTTTTCAATTTTTTTTCAATTTCTTGTGGGCCCATTACCTATCGGTCCACGGACCGGTACCGGGCCACGGCCCGGTGGTTGGGGACCACTGATTTACCACATTAGCAATGTATAGAGTGTATTTCTTTATAGTTAAGACTAGTTTAAAGTTATCTTCATTGAAAAGTACAGTGCTTTTCCTTCAAAAATAAGGACATTTCAATGTGACCCCAAACTTTTGAACGGTAGTGTATATTCAAAGATAATTTATTCGTGTCCAACCATTATACCGACATACCGTACAACCCTAGTGGGACCCCATTTTTACGACTTGATGGGGTCCCCGGGACCCCATTTTGAAAATTCCTAGCGCCAATGGATGGATGATAAGTGATCTGTAATTGAAGAGCAACAGGCCGGGTGTTTCCACTCAGACCTGACAAGGTGACTGTGACCGTGAGACACGGGTGCTGATAGACAGGCAACACAAAGCGGCGACGGGCTAATTAGATTAAAAAAACAGGCTTCCCAAAGGATAGGGATGTGACAAGCACATTGATGCACGTCGTCGTCTCCTCCATTTCCATCCTCCCCTTCCACTCAGCGCACGTCTCAGTTGATTCATCTCAGCGTGTCGTGCATACCTCACACTCTCTCTCCTTCCTGCACACCATCGCCAAGGTGCCGCAGACATGATTAGCTAGTGTTCACAGAATGTATTTGCCGTCGTTTTTTCTGGGTTTTTTTTACGGTTTCGGTTCCGCAAGCGTGGATTAGTCCTTAAATGGATTGCTAAGACAAATAAAGGACGTCTCGACTCCACCTTCGCCCTTCACAACCTTCAGCGTTTCTGATTCTGCTAATTGCTTCATTTCATGGCTTATTTCTCCTTCGCCAGACATGACGTCCATTTTTTTTTTGTTTATTCTCGTGTCACATTATTACCAGGACGTGCTGTCACGTTGCACCTGACGGGGACTCGGGAAGCTCGGCGCAATCCCCAAAGTCGCATGGATATAAAAACCATGTAGATGGAACATGGAAACGTCAAAAATAAAGTATTGCTGGCACCAAAAGATATATATTTTATGTCTTGTGTATTATTGTGTTGTTTTGACATCAAAATGATTGATATCAAAGTGTCATGGACTTTATTCAAACTGAACACAAAAAGGAAGAGTGCAATAGAATCCAACACGGAGTCAAACTAAAATCCGAACTCTTACCTTTATCTAAAAAACTAAAACTCTGATGCCATCCCAACCAAACCACTAACTCCAATTCTAATCAAAACCGTAAATCATCCCAAACCAAAACCCTAATTTAAAACCAAACAAGCCCAACCAAAACCTAATAGCAAACTAAAACTCTAATGCCATCCCAACCAAAGCACCAGCTCGAAAATCTAATCAAAACCTAAACCAAAACCCTAATTAAAAAACAAACAAGCCCCAACCAAAACCTAATATCAAACTGAAACTCTAATGCATCCCAACCAAAGCACCAACTCCAATTCTAATCAAAACCCAAACTAAAACCCTAATTAAAAAACAAACAAGCCCCAACCAAAACCTAATATCGAACTAAAACTCTAATGCCATCCCAACCAAGGCACCAGCTCGAAAATCTAATCAAAACCCAAACAAAAACCCTAATTAAAAACAAACAAACCCCAACCAAAACCTAATATCGAACTAAAACTCTAATGCCATCCCAACCAAAGCACCAGCTCGAAAATCTAATCAAAACCCAAACAAAAACCCTAATTAAAAACAAACAAGCCCCAACCAAAACCTAATATCGAACTAAAACTCTAATGCCATCCCAACCAAAGCACCAACTCCAATTCTAATCAAAACCCAAACCAAAACCCTAATTAAAAAACAAACAAGCCCCAACCAAAACCTAATATCAAACTAAAACTCTAATGCCATCCCAACTAAAGCACCAGCTCGAAAATCTAATCAAAACCCAAACCAAAACCCTAATTAAAAAACAAACAAGCCCCAACCAAAACCTAATATCAAACTACAACTCTAATGCCATCCCAACCAAAGCACCAGCTCCAATTCTAATGAAAACCCAAACCAAAACCCTAACTTTAAAACCAAAACCCTAATACCGAGCTATAACTTTAACCTTGTCTCTAACCAACCTCCCAACTCCAGCCTTAACCAAAACCCTAACTTTGAAGCCGAACGAGCCTTAACCAAAACCCTAATAACGAACTACTCAAACTCTATCCATAACCAAAACCCTCATTTTAAACCCAAACTAGCTCCAATCAAAATATCGAACTACAGCTCTAACGCCACGCCAACAATTCCAATTCTAATGAAAACTAAAACTCAAACGCCATCCCAACCAAAACCTCAACTCCAATTCTAATAAAAACCCAAACCAAAACCCTAACTTTAAAGCCGAACTAGTCTTAACCAACAACCTAATATCGAACTAGAACTCAAACACCATCACAACCAAAACCTCAACTCCAAATTTTTATCAGAACCCAAATCAAAACCTAAATCTAGCCCCAACCAAAACCTAATATCAAACTAAAACTCTAATGCCAATCCCAACCAAAGCACCAGCTCCAATTCTAATGAAAACCCAAACCAAAACCCTAACTTTAAAACCAAAACCCTAATACCGAGCTATAACTTTAACCTTGTCTCTAACCAACCTCCCAACTCCAGCCTTAACCAAAACCCTAACTTTGAAGCCGAACGAGCCTTAACCAAAACCCTAATGACGAACTACTCAAACTCTATCCATAACCAAAACCCTAATTTTAAACCCAAACTAGCTCCAATCAAAATATCGAACTACAGCTCTAGCGCCACGCCAACAATTCCAATTCTAATGAAAACTACAACTCAAACGCCATCCCAACCAAAACCTCAACTCCAATTCTAATAAAAACCCAAACCAAAACCCTAACTTTAAAGCCGAACTAGTCTTAACCAACAACCTAATATCGAACTAGAACTCAAACACCATCACAACCAAAACCTCAACTCCAAATTTTTATCAGAACCCAAATCAAAACCTAAATCTAGCCCCAACCAAAACCTAATATCAAACTAAAACTCTAATGCCATCCCAACCAAAGCACCAGCTCCAATTCTAATGAAAACCCAAACCAAAACCCTAACTTTAAAACCAAAACCCTAATACCGAGCTATAACTTAATCTTGTCTCTAACCAACCTCCCAACTCCAGCCTTAACCAAAACCCTAACTTTGAAGCCGAACGAGCCTTAACCAAAACCCTAATAACGAACTACTCAAACTCTATCAATAACCAAAACCCTAATTTTAAACCCAGACTAGCTCCAACCAAAATATCGAACTACAGCTCTAACGCCACACCAACAATTCCAATTCTAATGAAAACTAAAACTCAAACGCCATCCCAACCAAAACCTCAACTCCAATTCTAATAAAAACCCAAACCAAAACCCTAACTTTAAAGCCGAACTAGTCTTAACCAACAACCTAATATCGAACTAGAACTCAACACCATCACAACCAAAACCTCAACTCCAAATTTTTATCAGAACCCAAATCAAAACCTAAATCTAGCCCAAACCAAAACTCAAACCCAGTTTTGGTTTGGGCTAGATTTAGGGTTTTGATTTGGGTTCTGCCGCAGACATGATTAGCTAGTGTTCAAAGAATGTATTTGCCGTCGTTTTTTCGGGTTTTTTTTTACGGTTTCGGTTCCGCAAGCATAGATTAGTCTAGCCCAAACCAAAACTCAAACCCAGTTTTGGTTTGGGCTAGATTTAGGGTTTTGATTTGGGTTCTGATAAAAATTTGGAGTTGAGGTTTTGGTTGTGATGGTGTTTGAGTTCTAGTTCGATATTAGGGTGTTGGTTAAGGTTAGTTCGGCTTTAAAGTTAGGTTTTGGTTAAAGCTGGAGTTGGGTTGTTAAGAGACAACTAGTAGTTTGTTATTAGGGGTTTGGTTTGTGCTAGTTTGGTTTTAAAGTTTGAATTTTGGTTTTCATTAGAATTGTAATTGTTGGCGTGGCGTTGGAGCTGTAGTTCGATATTTTGTTTGGAGCTAGATAGGGTTTAAAATTAGGGTTTTGGTTTTGGATAGAGTTTGAGTTTAGTTTGGGTTTTGGTTTCGGCTGGATTTATGTTTTTGGTTTGGGCTAGTTTGGCTTTGAAGTTGGTGTTTTGGTTAAGACTAATTCAGCTTTCAAGTTAGGGTTTTGGTTAATAGTAGATCTAACATAATAGTGAGAGTCCAGTCCATATTGGCTCTAACATAATAGTGAAAGTCCAGTCCATAGTGGATCTAACATAATAGTGGGAGTCCAGTCCATAGTGGATCTAACATAATAGTGAGAGTCCAGTCCATAGTGGATCTAACATAATAGTGGGAGTCCAGTCCATAGTGGATCTAACATAATAGTGAGAGTCCAGTCCATAGTGGATCTAACATAATAGTGAGAGTCCAGTCCATAGTGGATCTAACATAATAGTGAAAGTCCAGTCCATAGTGGATCTAACATAATAGTGGGAGTCCAGTCCATAGTGGATCTAACATAATAGTGGGAGTCCAGTCCATAGTGGATCTAACATAATAGTGAGAGTCCAGTCCATAGTGGATCTAACATAATAGTGAGAGTCCAGTCCATAGTGGATCTAACATAATAGTGGGAGTCCAGTCCATAGTGGATCTAACATAATAGTGAGAGTCCAGTCCATAGTGGATCTAACAAAATAGTGAGAGTCCAGTCCATAGTGGATCTAACATAATAGTGAAAGTCCAGTCCATAGTGGATCTAACATAATAGTGGGAGTCCAGTCCATAGTGGATCTAACATAATAGTGGGAGTCCAGTCCATAGTGGATCTAACATAATAGTGAGAGTCCAGTCCATAGTGGATCTAACATAATAGTGAGAGTCCAGTCCATAGTGGATCTAACATAATAGTGAGAGTCCAGTCCATAGTGGATCTAACATAATAGTGAAAGTCCAGTCCATAGTGGATCTAACATAATAGTGGGAGTCCAGTCCATAGTGGATCTAACATAATAGTGTGAGAGTCCAGTCCATAGTGGATCTAACATAATAGTGAGAGTCCAGTCCATAGTGGATCTAACATAATAGTGAGAGTCCAGTCCATAGTGGATCTAACATAATAGTGAAAGTCCAGTCCATAGTGGATCTAACATAATAGTGGGAGTCCAGTCCATAGTGGATCTAACATAATAGTGTGAGAGTCCAGTCTATAGTGGATCTAACATAATAGTGAGAGTCCAGTCCATAGTGGATCTGACATAATAGTGGGAGTCCAGTCCATAGTGGATCTAACATAATAGTGAGAGTCCAGTCCATAGTGGATCTAACATAATAGTGAAAGTCCAGTCCATAGTGGATCTAACATAATAGTGAGAGTCCAGTCCATAGTGGATCTAACATAATAGTGAAAGTCCAGTCCATAGTGGATCTAACATAATAGCGAGAGTCCAGTCCATTGTGGATCTAACATAATAGTGAAAGTCTACCGGACCTGTGCCACGCACATCACCTAACGTGTAGGAAAACGACAAATCTGACTCCAAATACGAGGGGCCGTCCCAAAAAAATGGATCTTTGCACTAAATGGAGTGAACAAGTATCTGCGGTGTAAATGGAGCGTTTGTTTTGTCAGTGCATGAATTAAAAATACAATAATGCCTTCCTAAGGTCAAAAAAAGTCATTGATTGTTGTCCCGGCAGTGATTGGCCTCGTTGTGCTGCCGTGGTCCTACGTGGAAACAACACTCCTCAGTGGCATCGACCAGCAGCAGCGTGTGCGTATTGACAATGTCCAAATGACAGCCTTTCACTCACGCCACGCGCGAGGCGGGTGACTGATTATATCGCGCGCATTAGAGGAACCGACGCGTCGCTAAATGAAAGATCTCCCGTCGTATCGATCCGCCAGGGGAGGGCTTGCCAAACACGAGCGTTGGCACCAGTATTTCCTCGCACGTCGATTTTGGCAAGACGCTACCATGACCCGGCCTCAACGCCAGCAGACATGGCTGCCAAGCTGGAGATGCATCATAAAGCAGTTGCCTGGTGGAGACATTTTCTGCCTCATGAAACAACCAAACAGCCACACCGACCGCCAATACACGCTCTGGAACGATCCAAACAAGTCCAATGTAGTGGATTGTCCGAAGCTTTACACAGCAGCAAAAGTGAATTTAGTACAAGTTTATTTACTCATAGTCAAAAGTGCATAAGTTGGATTGTTTTGTTCCTGCTAACAAACAGACGTCCTCCGGAGGACACACGAATCAAGCAATCTCTCTCGGGTCCTGGTCTCCCGGCCATTTTTATCCGTTTCTTCGTGCGTCAATCTGTTTTCCTCGTGCGTCACGGTCTTGTTGTTTTGGCCTGTCTGTTCCATAACAAACTCGAATCTCTTAGTCATCGTTAGAAGATCAAAACATCTTGTAGACAGGTCGGCACGACTTCATATTCAACTTTGGCCAGAATAGAAGACAAATGAAATGAGCGTACATTCTTGACGGTCATGAAATATAGTTCAAAGGTCAGAAATTCTACTACACCAATTAACACATTGGTTACATTTTCAGGTGAGCCACGGTAAATAAGGGCGCCCACAAAACGGCGCATCCTGAAGTGATTGATTGATTGAAACTCTTATTAGTAGATTGTCACTTTCAGAAAGCGGCTTGAAGATGATCTGTAAAACATCATCCATGCCAGTGTTTTTCAACCTTTTTTGAGCCAAGGCGCATTTTTTGCGTTGAAAAAATGCGGTGGCACACCACCAGCAGACATCATAAAAAAACTCAACTCAGTTGACAGTAAAAAGTCGTTCTCGCAATTGTTGGATATGACTTTAAACCAGAGGTGTCCAATAACAATAGGAAAGTGAGAAAAGTGAGTGGAAAGTACTGTAAGTGTTTGGATTGTTTTGTCCCTGCTAACAAACAGACGTCCTCCGGAGGACACGCGAATCAAGCAATCTCTCTCGAGTCCAGGTCTCCTGGCCATTTTTATCTGTTTCTTCGTGCGTCAATCTGATTTCCTCGTGCGTCACGGTCTTGTTGTTTTGACCTTTCTGTTCCATAACAAACTCGAATCTCTTAGTCATCGTTAGAAAATCAAAACATCTTGTAGACAGGTCGGCACGACTTCATATTCAACTTTGGCCAGAATAGAAGAGAAATGAAATGAGCGTACATTCTTGACAGACATGAAATATAGTTCAAAGGTCAGAAATTCTACTACACCAATAAACACATTGGTTACATTTACAGGTGAGCCACGGTAAATAAGAGCGCCCACAAAACGGCGCATCCTGAAGTGATTGATTGATTGAAACTCTTATTAGTAGATTGTCACTGTCAGAAAGCGGCTTGAAGATGATCTGTAAAACATCATCCATGCCAGTGTTTTTCAACCTTTTTTGAGCCAAGGCGCATTTTTTGCGTTGAAAAAATGCGGTGGCACACCACCAGCAGACATCATAAAAAAACTCAACTCAGTTGACAGTAAAAAGTCGTTCTCGCAATTGTTGGATATGACTTTAAACCAGAGGTGTCCAATAACAATAGGAAAGGGAGAAAAGTGAGTGGAAAGTACTGTAAGTGTTTGGATTGTTTTGTCCCTGCAAACAAACAGACGTCCTCCGGAGGACACACGAATCAAGCAATCTCTCTCGGGTCCTGGTCTCCTGGCCATTTTTATCTGTTTCTTCGTGCGTCAATCTGTTTTCCTCGTGCGTCACGGTCTTGTTGTTTTGACCTGTCTGTTCCATAACAAACTCGAATCTCTTAGTCATAGTTAGAAAAAAGTAAAAAGTCGTTCTCGCAATTGTTGGATATGACTTTAAACCAAGGGTGTCCAAACTTTTTCCACCGAGAGCCGCACACGGAAAAATTAAAGCATGTGGGGGCCATTTTGATATTTTTCATTTTCAAACCATAACAAAATATATGGATTTTTTATTTATTTTACCTTTATGCTAGGTTCACACCAACGGCGCTTTGACGGCGCTTTAAAGCGGCATGCAAAGCGGCATGCAAAGCGGCGTTATAGCGTAACAAAGCCTGATTAAAGCGTGAGGGTCCTAATGGATGGTGGGAAAGCTTGTAGTGAAGCGGGACATGCGGCAAGTTCGCCAAAATTTTTTAAACGGTTTAAAAAAATTCTGCGCTCTGTCAAGAATGGAATAAAGCGCAGAGAGCGTATGAAAGCGTGAAAAAGCCTGACAAAGCTCAGCAAAACTTGACTAAAAGCGTTGGAAAGCTTAACAGATCTTGGTTCAAAGCGCAATAGGAAGTGACTGCTGTGATATTGACTAGTGACATTGAAACTTTTATGTAAAACCAACACAGGATTACAAATCCATTCTCTTTTGCATCATTGCCTTTTTTATACGATGATCATTGTTTCTGTACTTCTGCTGTTTGATGTTGCAGTTTGACATTACTGTCTATCATTTTTCTGTATGAAAATGTTAATAATAAAGAGAATATGTTACGTTTTATAAAAGAAATGCCTTTTATTATTTTCAACTAGCATAAGAAAGGAAAGATAGATATTTATTAAGATGACAAAAATAAAAGAAATGAAGATATAAAACATAATATAACGGAAAAAAAAGAGAAATTGAAAAAATAAATGAATATAAAAAATGTGTGGATAATTGCCTTTTATTATTTTCAACTAGCATAAGAAGTGAAAGATAGATATTTATTAAGATGACAAAAATAAAAGAAATTAAGATATAAAACATAATATAACGAGAAAAAAAGAGAAATTGAAAAAATAAATGAATATAAAAAATGTTTGGATAATTGCCTTTTATTATTTTCAACTAGCATAAGAAATTAAAGATAGATATTTATTAAGATGACAAAAATAAAAGAAATGAAGATATAAAACATAATATAACGGGAAAAAAAGAGAAATTGAAAAAATAAATGAATATAAAAAACGTGTGGATAATTGCCTTTTATTATTTTCAACTAGCATAAGAAAGGAAAGACAGATATTTATTAAGATGACAAAAATAAAAGAAATGAAGATATAAAACATAATATAACGAGAAAAAAAGAGAAATTGAAAAAATAAATGAATATAAAAAATGTGTGGATAATTGCCTTTTATTATTTTCAACTAGCATAAGAAATGAAAGATAGATATTTATTAAGATGACAAAAATAAAAGAAAGGAAGATATAAAACATAATATAACGGAAAAAAAAGAGAAATTGAAAAAATAAATGAATATAAAAAATGTGTGGATAATTGCCTTTTATTATTTTCAACTAGCATAAGAAATGAAAGATAGATATTTATTAAGATGAAAAAAATAAAAGAAATGAAGATATAAAACATAATATAACGGGGAAAAAAAGAGAAATTGAAAAAAAAAATGAATATAAAAAAGTTTGTGGATAATTGCCTTTTATTATTTTCAACTAGCATAAGAAAGGAAAGATATATGTTTATTAAGATGACAAAAATAAAAGAAATGAAGATCTAAAACATAACATAACGGGAAAAAAAAGAGAAATTGAAAAAATAAATGAATATAAAAAATGGGTGGATAATTGCCTTTTATTATTTTCAACTAGCATAAGAAATGAAAGATAGATATTTATTAAGATGACAAAAATAAAAGAAATGAAGATATAAAATATAATATAACGGGAAAAAAAAGAGAAATTGAAAAAATAAATGAATATAAAAAATGGGTGGATAATTGCCTTTTATTATTTTCAACTAGCCTAAGAAAGGAAAGATAGATATTTATTAAGATGACAAAAATAAAAGAATTGAAGATATAAGACATAATATAACGGAAAAAAAAGAGAAATTTAAAAAATAAATGAATATAAAAAATGCGTGGATAGTTGCCTTTTATTATTTTCAACTAGCATAAGAAATGAAAGATAGATATTTATTAAGATGACAAAAATAAAAGAAATGAAGATATAAAAGATAATATAAAGAAAAAAAAAGAGAAAATGAAAAAATATATGAATATAAAAAATGTGTGGAAAACAGTATACTGAGTTTTTCTCTTTTTTTTCTTATTTTTGTTGTAACAATGCACAACAGAGCTTGATAATTGTGTCAGAGCCTGATTTAAAGCATCATGATCGCATCAAAGCATAATAAAGTTCAATAAAGCGTAATAAAACGTATCAAAGCGTGATTTAAAGCGTATCAAAGCGGGATCAAATCGTGAGGAATAGTAACAAAGCGGCAACTAATTCGTATCAGAGCGTATCCGAGAGTATTAGAGCGTATCAAAGCATAACATTACTTCGGAGATCGGGATATTAGTGGAAAAATTGACAAAAATGACGGCGCTTTGCTCGCCGCTTTAAAGCGCGGCAAGCGCCGTTGGTGTGAACCAGGCATTAGGGATCCCGGGGACCATAAAGGGTCTCAGTCATTAAAGTGTTAAAAATAAGTCAGATTATTATAATTTTTTTTAAATTATTTAACGCTTACAGTTAATCTCTATATAAACTTCAAGTTGATATAAAGTAATACAAATTAATAAAAAATGTTTTATGGCTTTTCGGTCAAAAACAATTTAGTTTTTTATAGTAAAACTGAAATATGCAGTATTTAGTAATTAGAGCCCAAAAAGATCAATAATGCAGGACACCATTGATTTTAATTCTTTCATATTTTTGAGTAATCACAGTGAAAAGATAAATAAAAAATCACTTAATATATTAGGGATCCAAAAGGTAATGAAAATGTATCACTCATAAAGTGATACATTTTCATTAGGTTTTTCTTTTACTTTCAACACTTAAGTTACGAGATCAACTTCAGATACATCTGTCCATTTTATGCTGGAACTATTATTTTGTTTGTTTTATGCGCTTTTGTCAAAGAAAACTTTTTATGTTTTTATATGGCTACTACACAATATATGCAATATTTACCACATAAAACATTTTAAAGTGAAATATTTGAAGTAATTGGAGCCCTGAAAATAATTCATTATAACATGGATTTTTTGTCATTATTTTTTTTTTTTGAGCAATGGCAAAAAAAGACAAATAAAGAAAGACAAAAGAAAAAAAAAACAGCCTGCATGGCAGCTTTTGTGTCAACATTGCAACTTTTTCTCGTTAGATTTCACCTCATTCCACTTTATACTGTAGCGTCCGGGAAGAGTAAGTGCTGCAAGGGGTTCTGGGTATTTGTTCTGTCGTGTTTATGTTGTGTTACGGTGCGGATGTTCTCCCGAAATGTGTTTATCATTCGTGTTTGGTGTGGGTTCACAGTGTGGCGCATATTTGTAACAGTGTTAAACTTGTTTATACGGCCACCCTCAGTGTGACCTGTATGGCTGTTGACCAAGTATGCCTTGCAGTCCCTAACGTGTGCGTAAAAGCTGCATATATTATGTGATTGGGCCGGCACGCTGTTTGTATGCAGGAAAAGCGGACGTGAGGACAGGTTGTAGAGGACGCTAAAGGCAGTCCGGGTGGAAATCGGGAGAAATTCGGGAGGGGCACTGAAATTCTCCGGGGAGAAATCGGGAGGGTTGGCAAGTATGCTTATTTGGAGTTTTTTGCTATTTTCCCGTGTGTAGTGTTTTAGTTCTTGTCTTGCGCTCCTATTTTGGTGGCTTTTCCTCTTTTTTTTTTTGGTATTTTCCCGTAGCAGTTTCATGTCTTCCTTTGAGCGATATTTCCCGCATCTACTTTATTTTAGCGATCAAGAATATTTCAGTTGTTTTTATCCTTCTTTGTGTGGACATTGTTGATTGTCATGTCATGTTCGGATGTACATTGTGGACGCCGTCTTTGCTCCACAGTAAGTCTTTGCTGTCGTCCAGCATTCTGTTTTTGTTTACTTCATAGCCAGTTCAGTCTTAGTTTCGTTCTGCATAGCCTTCTCTAAGCTTCAATGCCTTTTCTTAGCGGCACTCACCTTACAAAGCAATTAGCTACCTGCTGCCACCTACTGATATGGAAGAGTATTACACGGTTACTCTGCCGAGCTCTAGACAGCACAGACACTCAACAACAACACATCATTTGCAGACTATAAGTACTGGTTTGCAAAAAATATTTTTAACCCAAATAGGTGAAATTACATCATCTCCCACGGCACACTAGTGTGCCGCGGCGCAGTGGTTGAAAAACACTGATCTATGCAACATGTCGACCAAACCACCATTACGTGTTATGTAGACCACAAGGAAGTGTTTTCAGTTTACAAAAAAAAGAATAATATGACTCCTTTAATGCACCTTTTGTATGAAAATAGACCTGACTAGACCCGCTCATCAGCACTGCGCCTTATAATCCGGTGCGCCCTATGGTCCGGAAAATACGGTAATCCTTGTAATCATGTATTGATCATCAATCTAATAGTTGATAGTTTATTAGACAACAAATACGTCAGCGTTACCTTTTCCTGCCTACGGAGCACTTGGCTTTCGTACATGTCGCCTCCCGCTTTAGCCTCTCTCTCTGCTGCCTTCAGGACGGCCCCGTGAAATAAATATGAGTGACCAAGACCAACGATGAAATATTGAAAGCCTTTTTAGACAGAAAATGGCCTTCTACTGTGAGCTTGGAAAGCTTGGGTGATCCCGAACAGGACAGCTAATGGAGAACACACACGCAACATTACATACACCAAACACACACACACACACACACACACACACACACACACACACACACACACACACACACACACACACAATTGGCAACATTATGAGATAAATCATAATTTTACTCCAAAAATGTCACTTATTTACAAGAACAACAAATAAAATTGGCAATATTGTGATAAAAGTCGGAATTTGATGTGACAAATGTGAAAAATTGTTCCCAATTTTATAAGAAAAAAAGTCGACACATTGTTAGAAAAAAACTGCTTTTAGTTTTTGAGGTTTTTTTTATTTGTTTGTAATTGGTTTTTAATCTTCATTATTTACTTCAAGTTATTACAGTATGTCTCTATATACATTTTTATTTTATTTTTTTTAATAAATTGTGGTTAAAGGGGGTGCATTGGAATTTCTTACACACACTTGTTATCAGTGTTGGGTTAGTTACTGAAAACCAGTAACTAGTTACAGTTACTAGTTATAAACTGACAAAACTATTTTAAATAGCTGCAACATAACATACATAACCGCATAATAACAACATAGCTGTAAAGCTGGCTTCACCCAAGGAAGGCACACACTACATACACAAAGCCTAACCAGGCATTTTTTTCTCTCAAGGAATTGTGAAATAAAATCATGTCTTCAGTGAAGCCCAGGGCACTCTACACATTTCCCCGTTTCCCCCTGCTTTTGTAGCTGTTTCAGCAGATTTGAATTGCTGTTTTGGGCAGTAGATAGGATCTTTCATCCAAGACACAACTTACATTTAACTAAAATGTTATTTTCTTTGTCCTCAACAAAATAAAAGTATAGTGAGAAGATCTCCATGTTAAGAAACTTGACTGCGGCTCCGCCATGATGTCTTGTTAGTAAACACACACCCACAGACACACCCAGAGTGCGCCTCTTGTGACACAAGAAGATTGAGAATAACGACACTGCAGCGCTCCAATAAAACACACAGATCTTCTGTTTCTAGCCGACACTACACAAAAAATAACGTAAAATAACACAGTAACGCATCATGTAGTAACAGTAACTGAGTTACTGAATATAAAAAATAACGCGTTAGACTACTGGTTACCGCCGAAATTAACGGCATTACAGTAGCGCGTTACTTTGTAAAGCGTTAGTCCCAACACTGCTTGTTATCTTGTTATTTCATATGTTGGCCAGAGGGGGAGCACTTCAATTTTTTTAAGACACTTGTTATTTCATATGTTTACCAGAGAGGGAGCACTTCAAATTTTTAAGACACTTGTTATTTCATATGTTGACCAGAGAGGGAGCACTTCAATTTTTTAAGACACTTGTTATTTCATATGTTGACCGGAGGGGGTGCACTTTTAAAAGCGACACACAGTCAATTTGAAAAATCCCTTCTTTTTGGGACCACCCTCATTTTGATAGATGTCACCACCAGGGGGTGCAAATGAGACATTCTCTATTAGATGCAATGTTATTGGGGACCATGATTTATGTCATCACTTGTTCACACCTCCTCATATGGAAGCTACTTTTCCTTGTTGATGTCTCAAGAAGGGTAGGATTACAAGAACACACACACACACACACACACACACACACACACACACACACGCATATTCTTGTATTTGTTACCTTCTTGAGACCTCCGAATAATGCCTATCTCTTTAGGACCACCCTTTCTAGATATATAAAGATGTGTATTTACAACATGAATAATATATACATACTATGCATATATAAAAAAGCTTGTTGTGAAAAATGAGTTGGATTTTCACGAGAAAAAGGTCACAATTTCACAAGAAAAACTTGTGGCAGTCTTATAATAAAAGTCGTAATTTTACTCAACGCAAGTCAAAATGAACTGAACATTTGTGCAATATTATGATTAAGTTGGAATTTTACTCAATAACCGTCGCAATTTTACAAGAAAAGCTTAACATTTTGGCAATTTTATGAAAAGTCGTAGTTTTACTCGACAAAAGTCACAATTTTATAAGAAAACTTTCAAATCTTGGCAATATTACAATCGGAATTTTACTCTGCAAAATTATGACAAAAGTCATTATTTTACTCAAAAAATGTAACTTATTTAGAAGAACAACAACAAAAATTGGCAATATTTTGATAAAAGTCAGAATTTTATATGACGAACGTCATCATTTTGTATTAAAAATGTATGTTACATAAAAAGAGTAATAATTTTATGAGAAAATATTGCAATATTACAGAAACTGAAATAACATGAGAAATTGTACCCAATTTTATAAGAAAAAAAGTCCACACATTGTGAGAAATAGACTGCTTTTAGTTTTGTTTTTTTTGTAATTGTTTTTTAATCTTCATTATTTACTTCAAGTTATTTCAGTATGTCTCTAAGTACATTTTTTTTTTTTAATTAATTTTGGCCAAAGGGAGCGCATTTCAATTTCTTACACACACTAGTTATTTCATATGTTGACCAGAGGGGGAGCACTTTTAAAACCGACACACAGTCAATTTGAAAAATCCCTCCTTTTTGGGACCACCCTCATTTAGATAGATGTCACCACCAGGGGGTGCAAATGAGACATTCTCTATTAGATGCAATGGTTTTCTGTATTGGGGACCATGATTTATGTCATCACTTGTTCACACCTCCTCATATGGAAGCTACTTTTCCTTGTTGATGTCTCAAGAAGGGTAGAAATTAGGGATGTCCGATAATGGCTTTTTGCCGATATCCGATATGCCGATATTGTCCAACTCTTTAATTACCGATACCGATATCAACCGATACCGATATCAACCGATATATACAGTCGTGGAACTAACACATTTTTATGCCTAATTTGGACAACCAGGTATGGTGAAGATAAGGTACTTTTTTAAAAAAATGAATCAAATAAAATAAGATAAATAAATTAAAAACATTTTCTTGAATAAAAAAGAAAGTAAAACAATATAAAAACAGTTACATAGAAACTAGTAATTAATGAAAATTTGTAAAATTAACTGTTAAAGGTTAGTACTATTAGTGGAGCAGCAGCACGCACAATCATGTGTGCTTACGGACTGTATCCCTTGCAGACTGTATTGATATATATTGATATATAATGTAGGAACCAGAATATTAATAACAGAAAGA